>NC_092173.1:16338386-16420886 GCF_045791955.1 Oncorhynchus clarkii lewisi | reverse complement strand
CACTAACATTGTTTACTAGACAGGTGAGACACACACACACACACCAACATCGTTTACTAGACAGGTGAGACACACACACACACACACCAACATCGTTTACTAGACAGGTGAGACACACACACACACACACCAACATTGTTTACTAGACAGGTGAGACACACACACCAACATTGATTACTAGACAGGTGAGACACACACACACACACACCAACATCGTTTACTAGACAGGTGAGACACACACCAACATCGTTTACTAGACAGGTGAGACACACACCAACATCGTTTACTAGACAGGTGAGACACACACACCAACATCGTTTACTAGACAGGTGAGACACACACACCAACATCGTTTACTAGACAGGTGAGACACACACACCAACATCGTTTACTAGACAGGTGAGACACACACACCAACATCGTTTACTAGACAGGTGAGACACACACACCAACATCGTTTACTAGACAGGTGAGACACACACACCAACATCGTTTACTAGACAGGTGAGACACACACACCAACATCGTTTACTAGACAGGTGAGACACACACACCAACATCGTTTACTAGACAGGTGAGACACACACACACACACCAACATCGTTTACTAGACAGGTGAGACACACACACACACCAACATCGTTTACTAGACAGGTGAGACACACACACACCAACATCGTTTACTAGACAGGTGAGACACACACACCAACATCGTTTACTAGACAGGTGAGACACACACACACACACACAAACCAACATTGTTTACTAGACAGGTGAGACACACACACACACACACACACCAACATCGTTTACTAGACAGGTGAGACACACACACCAACATCGTTTACTAGACAGGTGAGACACACACACACACACACACCAACATCGTTTACTAGACAAGTGAGACATACACACACACACACACACACACCAACATTGTTTACTAGACAGGTGAGACACATACACACACACCAACATCGTTTACTAGACAGGTGAGACACACACACACACACACACCAACATCGTTTACTAGACAGGTGAGACACACACACACACACCAACATCGTTTACTAGACAGGTGAGACACACACACCAACATCGTTTACTAGACAGGTGAGACACACACACACACACACCAACATCGTTTACTAGACAGGTGAGACACACACACCGACATCGTTTACTAGACAGGTGAGACACACACACACACACACCAACATCGTTTACTAGACAGGTGAGACACACACACCAACATCGTTTACTAGACAGGTGAGACACACACACACACACCAACATCGTTTACTAGACAGGTGAGACACACACACACACACACACACCAACATTGTTTACTAGACAGGTGAGACACATACACACACACACCAACATCGTTTACTAGACAGGTGAGACACACACACACCAACATCGTTTACTAGACAGGTGAGACACACACACACACACCAACATCGTTTACTAGACAGGTGAGACACACACACCAACATCGTTTACTAGACAGGTGAGACACACACACACACACACCAACATTGTTTACTAGACAGGTGAGACACACGCATACAAACGCACACATTGACATGTAAACACAAACACACTTTCAAATGTAAACACGCACACATTAGTTGTGAGAACTATATATCTTCATCTTGTCTTTCGTCTCCTTCTTCATCACACACCCTAACTCACTCACACCATATATCTTCCCCTTACCATTGAGGAACTGGTACAGTGGTGATATTTGGTGTTACCATGGTAACATGGCCGTGGTTGTTGTATTTCTGTAGTTACCTGGTCGGGGAGGAGCTGTGGGTGGTGATGGAGTATCTGGCTGGAGGTTCTCTGACTGACGTCGTCACGGAAACCTGTATGGACGAGGCTCAGATCGCTGCTGTGTGTCGGGAGGTCAGTGCTGCTGCGTGTGTGTGTGTGCCTGGCTTTTTGGCCTGCTTGTTAATTCAGAAAGTGATGCCGTGAGCACTTTTGTACATCTCTCTCTGTCTGTCTCTCTCTGTCTCTCTCTGTCTCTCTCTGTCTCTGTCTGTCTCTCTCTGTCTCTCTCTGTCTCTCTAGTGTCTGCAGGCCTTGGAATTCCTCCATTCCAACCAGGTGATTCATCGTGACATCAAGAGTGACAACATCCTTCTGGGAATGGACGGATCAGTGAAACTCAGTAAGTAACACACTTGGGGTTGGACATGGGCATTAATGTGCAGTGTCTCCATTTGACCAGCAGTGGGCACTCATAGTCTGTGTTCTAATGCGGTACTACCACCTTAGACTTATACAGTGCATTGGAGTGCTATGTCCTATTCTAACGTGTGTTCTCTCTCTCCTCTCTAGCTGACTTTGGGTTCTGTGCCCAGATCACTCCAGAGCAGAGTAAGAGGAGCACCATGGTGGGGACTCCCTATTGGATGGCTCCAGAGGTGGTGACCAGAAAGGCCTACGGTCCTAAAGTTGACATCTGGTCTCTAGGCATCATGGCTATAGAGATGGTGGAGGGAGAACCCCCTTACCTCAACGAGAACCCACTCAGGGTAAGAGAGAGAGTGGTGTGTGTGTGTGCGTGTGTGTGTGTGTGTGTGTGTGTGTGTGTGTGTGTGTGTGTGTGTGTGTGTGTGTGTGTATAACGGCCCCTGTCTGTCCTGTCCTATTTCCTAGGCGTTGTATCTGATTGCGACCAACGGGACTCCAGAACTTCAGAACCCAGAGAAACTGTCCTCCGTCTTCAGAGACTTCCTCAACTGCTGCCTGGAGATGGATGTGGAGAAGAGAGGGAGTGCTAATGACCTACTACAGGTAGAGAGGGAGGAAGGTTAGGGGAAGTATGCCTGTGGTGAATAAGGTTGGTTTGAGCATCATACCACATCACTAGTTTTACCAGTTATAAACTAAATCCATATTTCCTCTCCTCCTCCTCCTCTCCACAGCACCAGTTCCTGAAGGTGGCCAAGCCTTTATCCAGTCTGACTCCTCTCATCCAGGCAGCCAAAGAAGCAGCTAAGGCTAACCGCTAACCTGCTAGCTGCTAACCCCACAGATCACCCCTTCATTCTCTCTCTCTCTCTCTCTGTCGCTCTCCCCCACTGGGGCAAACAAGACCCAGACAGGGGGTGTTTCAGGGGGTCCCATCCCCCTCAACCCCTTGACCGATCACGGTGACTGTGGGAAGGACACTCTTACTGATGTCATCGCTGGTACAAATATACTGATCGGATTGGAGGAGAGATTCAGGCCCAAAGACTCATGGGAGTTGTAGTTTCAGCAGGACAGTGGCTGTGGACTGGATCTTATCTGACCTTTGAACTGTTTGTTTGTTGATGTCTGACTGTTATTTTCATGTGTTGAAAAAGTGCATTTTAGTTTGATCTTTTCTTATGTTTTGTTTTGTAGAGAAGGGTTTGGTTGAAAGTGTAATGAAGAGACAAAGTGGTACTGTTGATATCACCTCAGTCCCAAACTGCACCCTATTCCCTACATAGTTCAATACTTTTGTCAAAAATAGGGTGCCATTTGGGACAGTCTTTCAAGTCTGATCAAACGTTGGAATTCTATCTCCTTATCTGTCCCTCTCTTTCTCTGTCTGGCTGAGTGAGATGACACGCATGACACACCTTTTTTATGGAATGTCTAAAATCATAATACAATAGTGATGATAATGATGGTACATGAAGGATGCCTGTGTACGATACAGTATAGAAGAACATATCTAAATCCTATTTTCCAGTACAATCGTTGCAGTACAATGTTGGACTGATCCTAGTCCCAACCCTCTGAAGATAGTGTACATTACATGTGAAAAAAGTGCTCTAAAAGAACCCCAGCCTAAAACAACCAGAAGAATATTGTCTGCATTCTTTGTTTAGCAACGTGCTTTCTTTATGCAGATGGCGCTGAAAAATACCACGGTACCATTAAGAAGTATACTTTCTACCAGGTTTCGCTTTGATCTGTTTTTAAAATCTAGTGTTGAAACTGCCTTTGGCCTTAAACTGTCTCACAGGTGGAAGAGTTCCAGCAGACAGTTGGACAAGCTCTAGTCTCTCTCACCAGACTCAGTGCTCTGCACGCTCCTGCGGCTGTGAGAAGAGACTACACAACCTTCAAATCTTGTCAGTTCCCCAGACTACTGTAGCCCACCTGAGGTTAGACAGGTTCAGAACTGGGATAGACTGGATTGAACTTGCCCAAACTGGTTTAGACTGGTTTGGGACTGGTTCAGAGAAGGGTGGTGATAGTTATTGAAGTCTTCTCTTCCTGTGTATTGGAGCCATAATTATGTTTATCAAATGATTGGATTATTTTGACTGAGACAAATAAAGTGAAGAAAACGCTGTATGGTGGATAGAGTCTGGCTGTCTGTAAATCCGTTTCGGGCTGTTGTGTGTACCCCTGGTTCGGTCTGTTTATATAAAGTTTTATTGTCACTTTAAGTGTGTCAGCTCTTCTAAGAGGGTTCTCATCTGAATGGGAAATTAGACTCGTCACTGATTAAACTGGTAATTACTGTTGCCACAGTCTTAATCTGCCAGGCTAGACAAAGGGTATGTGTGTGTCTGTCGTAACCCACCAGCTCTTTATTTCTAGCCCTTTTTTCCTCTCACTACCTCCATGTCTCTGTCTCTCTCTACTTTTCTCCATCTCTGGGAGAATCTCAATTGCGTACTCCTTGCATCCTCTCTCCTTGCCTCTTACTCAAAACCCATTGGATGAGAAAGCCAGAGGTCCCGCTCCTCTGGCCTTCTCCTCCAATGGGTTTTGAGAAGGAGGCAAGGAGAGAGGACAATCAGGAGTATGCAATTGAGATTTTCCCTCTGTCTATTCTCTCTACCTCTCTCCCTTGTACGTTCTTCCCCATCCTGGGCTGGTAGACTGATGATGCTCATTCTGAGAGAGAGAGAGAGAGAGAGAGAGAGAGAGAGAGAGAGAGAGAGAGAGAGAGAGAGAGAGAGAGAGAGAGAGAGAGAGAGAGAGAGAGAGAGAGAGAGAGAGAGAGAGAGAGAGAGAGAGAGAGAGAGAGAGAGAGAGAGAGAGAGAGAGAGAGAGAGAGAGAGAGAGAGAGAGAGAGAGAGAGAGAGAGAGAGAGAGAGAGAGAGAGAGAGAGAGAGAGAGAGAGAGAGAGAGAGAGAGAGGCAAACAACCACAGGAGCAGAGGAGAGAAAACAAAGGAGAAAAACGGGGAGACCCAAGGAGAGAGTGATCAAGACACAGGCTCAGAGTTTGGCTCTACTCAAGGAGATGGTGTGTCTGCTCTCCTTCATGTAATAATGTATGTGGGTGTGTCTGCTCTCCTTCATGTAATAATGTATGTGGGTGTGTCTGCTCTCCTTCATGCAATAATGCTCTTTGGCCATCTAGAGGTTTCAGTAAGAGCTTTTACTAGCTGAGGGTTGTCAAAGTCCATTATGTCTGCTTGGTAAGGTACTATTGTCATTACATGTGTTACAGATTACCAAGAGCTTCACTGCCTCAAATTAGAGAAACACACACAATGTAGCCTAGGCTACTAAATAGTGATCAATTCGACTATAACAATATAAAATCTGTCGGTGTGTTTAAATCGGTTATGTAGCACCAGTCTAGTCTGAGCTTCAAACAACCTTTTCATTTCCTGCCAAAGAACGAGCGTAATAGTTTCAGCCCATTTGTATCATTATTCCTTACTGTAATTATAGATGCATGTACTGTTAGCAACAGGTGGGAGTGGTCTCTCTACGGCTTGTGCTGTCGTACTTTCTCTGGCGCGAGACAAACGCGGCTCTGATTATACCACCAGACTGCAGGAGGCTGCGGCAACACAGATCGCGTGCTTTTTTTTCAACGGATAAACAGAGAATAATAACGGCCGACTAGCTTTTATAATCACCGTCCGGTAAGTGTAAAATAGTTCCTAGCACAGTAAACGGTGGTAATATGAACCAACCGTTGTGTATTTTCTTGTTTTATTATTGGTTAACTAGTCCCATGCATATAAAGGCGGATCATCCTCTCTTGTGCTATGGGCAACCTACCGTCACGAAAGAATAGTAGTTTACTGGGCTATTCTACAAATATATAAATAAAACGATGACTGACTACTATTCGTTAGTATTCATTAGTAGGCCGTAGATTGACCAGTGAACACTATGATCATAACAGTTGATTGAATGAAGATTGATAGATTGCGTCTGCGGGCTGCTGCTGTGTGGAGTAGTCATTATCTCCGTGGAGACCGACACACGGAGGGAATGACCAGGCGGTTCTGTTGGCCACCGGTACATTTCTAGACTTACAAGATCTATCTGTTTCTTTCGGGGTCCGGCCTGTGTTTATTCTGTTATGTATGTGACGGTCCAGGAATATGAGGGTACACAGCATAGCCTACAGATCTCTCTCTCCCTCATCCCTTCTTCTGTCCATGATTAGCCTGGATGCTGTTTTAGTTTAGGTATTGCATTGGTGCTGGGCTAGCTCAACTGCTTTTTGGATGGGTGCTGGTGTATTGGTATGATTATTTTTTATGGGTGCTGGGGTATAGCATGGGTGGGAAGCGTATTGGTGCTGGTGTATGGCTTGGATGGGAAGCCTATTGGTGCTGGGAATAGCTTGAATGGGAAGCGTATTGGTGCTGGTGTATAGCTTGGATGGGAAGCCTATTGGTGCTAGTGTATAGCTTGAATGGGAAGCCCATTGGTGCTGGGTTAAAGCGTGGATGGGAAGCATATTGGTGCTGGTGTATAGCTTGGATGGGAAGACTATTGGTGCGGGTGTATAGCTTGGATGGGAAGCCTATTGGTGCGGGTGTATAGCTTGGATGGGAAGTATATTGGTGCTGGGGTATAGCTTGGATGGGAACCCTATTGGTGCTGGTGTATAGCTTGGATGGGAACCCTATTGGTGCTGATGAATAGCTTGGATGGGAAGCCTATTGGTGCTGGTGTATAGCTGGGGGTGGGAAGTCTATAGGTGCTGGGATATAGCTTGGATGGGAATCTTATTGGTGCTAGGGTATAGCTTGGATGGGAATCTTATTGGTGCTGGTGTATAGCTTGGATGGGAAGCCTATTGGTGCTGGGGTAATGCTTGGATGGTTGGATGGGAAGCCTGCTGGTGCTGGTATATAGCTTGGATGGGAAGCCTATTGGTGCTGGTGTATAGCTTGGATGGGAAGCCTATTGGTGCTGGGGTTGGGAAGAAAATTGGTGCTGTGTTATAGCTTGGATGGGAAGCCTATTGGTGCTGGTGTATAGCTTGGATTGGAAGCCTATTGGTGCTGGTGTATAGCTTGGATGGGAATCCTATTGGTGCTGGCGTATAGCTTGGATGGGAATCCTATTGGTGCTGGCGTATAGCTTGGATGGGAAGCCTATTGGTGCTGGTGTATAGCTTGGATTGGAAGCCTATTGGTGCTGGTGTATAGCTTGGATGGGAATCCTATTGGTGCTGAGGTTGGGAAGAAAATTGGTGCTGTGTTATAGCTTGGATGGGAAGCCTATTGGTGCTGTGGTTGGGAAGCCTACTGGTGCTGTGTTACAGCTTGAATGGGAAGCCTATTGGTGCTGGTGTATAGCTTGGATGGGAAGCCTATTGGTGCTGGGATATAGCTTGGATGGGAAGCCTATTGGTGCTGGTGTGAAGCTTGGATTGGAAGCCTATTGGTGCTGGTGTATAGCTTGGATGGGAAGCCTATTGGTGCTGGTGTATAGCTTGGATGGGAAGCCTATTGGTGCTGGGATATAGCTGGGGATGGGAAGCCTATTGGTGCTGGTGTATAGCTTGGATTGGAAGCCTATTGGTGCTCGAGTTGGGAAGCCTATTGGTGCTGGTGTATAGCTTGGATTTGAAGCCTATTGGTGCTGTGGTATAGCTTGGATAGGAAGCCTATTGGTGCTGGGATATGGCTTGGGCGGGAAGCCTATTGGTGCTGGTTAGCTGGGGTATAGCTGGGGATGATGATGTGGTGATGCTGGGAGAAAATGAACAACAGAGAGTCACTGTTAAGTTTAACACTATTTATAGACACACACACTGTCTGTAGCCCTGGCCTATGGTCATTGTTAAGCCTACGCTACAGGGCAGATACCAGATGGTGTATATTAGGCCATATAGTAATAACAATGAGTGTAATGGGAAGCTCCTTTCAATGTCAGCCATTGTGAGTGTACCGATGAGTTTACCAGTCATTGACAAGGTCAGGGGTTCCTTGTCCATTCTACTCAGTCTAATTCTATGGTTCTATGGTTTACAACACCATGGGCATCCTACCATTTACAGTGTGTCTGACTGTTTTCTGCTGTTTGTTTTCTGCTGTGTTTGTATGTGGTTTGTGTATGTAATGTGTGATCTGTAAGAATTTCCTCTTGTAGGACAATAAACATCAATCTAGTCTATCTAATCTTTACCTGGACCTCAGATCAGTTTAGTCACTGTCTCTTTCACTCCTTCAGATTTGACATCAAATCTCTTATACGATAGAGAGTATTACTCCAGTGAGCTGGTATGGCACCGCCACCATAACAACACTGTTATGTGCCAGTTCACTGGAGTTGGTCTGTCCTGTGAAAGAGATATGATTGATCAGTGTATGGGATTAACCTAGTTTAATGTCGGTTCAGATTATTTGTCATGGGTTAGTGTTACAGTACAGATGAGGTAGGTTTATTCAATCCTACATACAGTTGAAGTCGGAAGTTTATATACACTTAAGTTGGAGTCATTAAAACTCCTTTTTCAACCACTCCACAAATGTCCTGTTAACAAAATATAGTTTTGGCAAGTTGGTTAGGACATCTACTTTGTGCATGGCACAAGTAATTTTTCCAACAACTTTTTACAGACAGATTGTTTAATTTGTAATTCACTGTATCACAATTCCAGTGGGTCAGAAGTTTACATACACCAAGTTGACTGTGCCTTTAAAAAGCATGGAAAATTCCATAAAATGAAGTCATGGCTTTAGAAGCCTCTGAAAGGCTAATTGACATAATTTGAGTCAATTGGGGGTGTACCTGTGGATGTATTTCAAGGCCTACCTTCAAACTCAGTGCCTTTTTGCTTGACATCATGGGAAAATCAAAAGAAATCAGCCAAATCAGCCAAATGCCTGAAGGTACCACATTCATCTGTACAACAATAGTACACAAGTATAAAAACCATGGGACCACGCAGCCATCATACCGCTCAGGAAGGAGACGCGCTCTGTCTCCTAGAGATGAACGTACTTTGGTGCGAAAAGTGCAAATCAATCCCAGAACAACAGCAAAGGACCTTGTGAAGATGCTGGAGGAAACGGGTACAAAAGTATCTATATCCACAGTAAAATTAGTCCTATATCGACATAACCTGAAAGGCCGCTCAGTAGGGAAGAAGCCACTGTTCCAAAACGCCATAAAAAGCCAGACTACGGTTTGCAACTGGACATGGGGACAAAGATCGTACTTTTTGGTGAAATGTCCTCTGGTCTGATGAAACAAAAATAGAACTGTTTGGCCATAATGACCATTGTTATGTTTGGAGGGAAAAGGGGGAGGCTTGCAAGCCGAAGAACACCATCCCAACCGTGAAGCACAGGGGTGGCAGCATCATGTTGTGGGGGTGCTTTTCTGCAGGAGGGACTGGTGCGCTTCACAATATAGATGGCATCATGAGGATGGAAAATTATGTGGATATATTGAAGCAAAATCTCAAGACGTCAGTCAGGAAGTTAAAGCTTGGTCGCAAATGGATCTTCCAAATGGACAATGACCCCAATCATACTTCCAAAGTTGTGTCAAAATGGCTTAAGGACAACAAATTCAAGGTATTGGAGTGGCCATCACAAAGCCCTGACCTCAATCCTATAGAAAATGTGTGGGCAGAACTGAAAAAGCGTGTGCGAGCAAGGAGGCCTTACAAACCTGACTCCTTTACACCAGCTCTGTCAGGAGGAATGGGCCAAAATTCACCCACCTTATTGTGGGAAGCTTGTGGAAGGTTCCCTGAAACGTTTGATCCAAGTTAAACAATTTAAGGTCAATGCTACCAAATACTAATTGAGTGTATGTAAACTTCTTACCTACTGGAAGAAATGAACGCTGAAATAAATCATGCTCTCTACTATTATTCTGACATTTCACATTCTTAAAATGAAGTGGTGATCCTAACTGACCTAAGACAGGGAATTTTTACTAAGATTAAATGTCAGGAATTGTGAAAAAACTGAGTTTAAATGTATTTGGCTAAGGTGTATAAACTTCCGACTTCAACTGTAGATGTGTGTACCTTAGCTCAATGGAGTACAGGCTTAACTTAATGAACAATAAAGACGGACAGCAATATGACATTTTATTAAATAGTTTGGGGAATGGCCTCGTCAACAGATGATGTGATGGCAGGTAGCCCTATGCAGGACTCCTGGCATCGAAACCACTCCGCTGGGTGAAAGGAGTTCCAATTATGGCCCTTGTTATTATAGCTGCTGGTGGTGGGGAGGTGGATGGTGCTGAAAAAGAGCAAGTGAGAGAACATGGGTAAATTTACATATAAATACATCCCATGATTTACGCACGTTTGTTGAGAGAGGAAGGTGATAATTGCAAGAGTGAGCCCATAGGTTAAACAGCTAGCATGAGGAATGTGCATTATTGTGCCGTGCTTATAGGCTATAATGTAAATAGGTGAATGATATTCCGCACGTGGTTAGTATGGAAAGAGGTAAAGAAATGAGAGGCTATGCTGATGATACATTTGTATTCGTAGAATAGGAAACAACAGTGATTTATGTTATGCTAAATGGATAAAGTTAAACAAGCATTCAGACCAGCCTTCCTGATTGAACTTTAGTCAACTACATTTTAATCCACTAACTGTACGCTAAATGTCCAAAATGAAAGCAAATAGAGTGACGAAGGTAGATAGTTTGTGTTCTGTGGGAGAGACCTGTTTGGCTAGCCTGATTATTTGATTGTTTGTGTCTGATAGGTAGTAGGCCTTCAGCGCTCTGGAAAAAATTTATCCTATTTTTACCCTAATCTCTTTCCCTAGTCTTCATATCAAATCAAAGTTTATTTGTCACTTGCCCCCGAATACAACAGGTATTCACCTTCCAGTGAAATGCTTACTTAAAGGCCCTAACCAACAGTGCAATTTTAAAGTAAAAAATAGGTATTAGGTGAACAATAGATGAGTAAAGAAATAAAAACAACAGTAAAAAGACAGTGAAAAATAACAGCAGCAAGGCTATAACAGCAGCAAGGCTATATAAAGTAGTGAGGCTATAACAGTAGCAAGGCTATATAAAGTAGTGAGGCTATAACAGTAGCAAGGCTATATAAAGTAGCAAGGCTATATAAAGTAGGGAGGCTATAACAGTAGCAAGGCTATATAAAGTAGTGAGGCTATAACAGTAGCAAGGCTATATAAAGTAGTGAGACTATAACAGTAGCAAGGCTATATACAGTAGTGAGGCTATAACAGCAGCAAGGCTATATAAAGTAGGGAGGCTATAACAGTAGCAAGGCTATATAAAGTAGTGAGGCTATAACAGTAGCAAGGCTATATAAAGTAGTGAGGCTATAACAATAGCGAGGCTATATACAGTAGTGAGGCTATAACAGTAGCAAGGCTATATAAAGTAGTGAGGCTATAACAGTAGCAAGGCTATATAAAGTAGCAAGGCTATATAAAGTAGTGAGGCTATAACAGTAGCAAGGCTATATAAAGTAGTGAGGCTATAACAGTAGCAAGGCTATATAAAGTAGTGAGGCTATAACAGTAGCAAGGCTATATACAGTAGTGAGGCTATAACAGCAGCAAGGCTATATAAAGTAGTGAGGCTATAACAGTAGCAAGGCTATATAAAGTAGTGAGGCTATAACAATAGCGAGGCTATATACAGTAGTGAGGCTATAACAGTAGCAAGGCTATATAAAGTAGTGAGGCTATAACAGTTGCAAGACTATATACAGTAGCAAGGCTATATAAAGTAGTGAGGCTATAACAGTAGCAAGGCTATATACAGTAGAGAGGCTATATAAAGTAGTGAGGCTATATACAGTAGAGAGGCTATATAAAGTAGTGAGGCTATAACAGGAGCAAGGCTATATACAGTAGAGAGGCTATATAAAGTAGTGAGGCTATATACAGTAGTGAGGCTATAACAGTAGCAAGGCTATATACAGTAGTGAGGCTATAACAGTAGCGAGACTATATACAGTAGAGAGGCTATAAAAGTAGCAAGGCTATATACAGTAGAGAGGCTATATAAAGTAGCGAGGCTATATACAGTAGAGGCTATAACAGTAGCAAGGCTATAACAGTAGCGAGGCTA
This sequence comes from Oncorhynchus clarkii lewisi, assembly GCF_045791955.1. Classification (NCBI taxonomy): domain Eukaryota; kingdom Metazoa; phylum Chordata; class Actinopteri; order Salmoniformes; family Salmonidae; genus Oncorhynchus; species Oncorhynchus clarkii. Next base: position 16,408,588 of record NC_092173.1, on the reverse strand, counting down.
TAACAGTAGCGAGACTATATACAGTAGAGAGGCTATAAAAGTAGCAAGGCTATATACAGTAGAGAGGCTATTTAAAGTAGTGAGGCTATAACAGTAGCGAGGCTATATACAGTAGAGAGGCTATAACAGTAGCAAGGCTATATACAGTAGAGAGGCTATATAAAGTAGTGAGGCTATAACAGTAGCAAGGCTATATAAAGTAGCAAGGCTATATAAAGTAGGGAGGCTATAACAGTAGCAAGGCTATATAAAGTAGTGAGGCTATAACAGTAGCAAGGCTATATAAAGTAGTGAGGCTATAACAGTAGCAAGGCTATATAAAGTAGTGAGACTATAACAGTAGCAAGGCTATATACAGTAGTGAGGCTATAACAGCAGCAAGGCTATATAAAGTATGGAGGCTATAACACTAGCAAGGCTATATACAGTAGTGAGGCTATAACAGTAGCAAGGCTATATAAAGTAGTGAGGCTATAACAATAGCGAGGCTATATACAGTAGTGAGGCTATAACAGCAGCAAGGCTATATAAAGTAGTGAGGCTATAACACTAGCAAGGCTATATACAGTAGTGAGGCTATAACAGTAGCAAGGCTATATAAAGTAGTGAGGCTATAACAATAGCGAGGCTATATACAGTAGTGAGGCTATAACATTAGCAAGGCTATATAAAGTAGTGAGGCTATAACAGTAGCAAGGCTATATAAAGTAGCAAGGCTATATAAAGTAGTGAGGCTATAACAGTAGCAAGGCTATATAAAGTAGTGAGGCTATAACAGTAGCAAGGCTATATAAAGTAGTGAGGCTATAACAGTAGCAAGGCTATATACAGTAGTGAGGCTATAACAGCAGCAAGGCTATATAAAGTAGTGAGGCTATAACAGTAGCAAGGCTATATAAAGTAGTGAGGCTATAACAATAGCGAGGCTATATACAGTAGTGAGGCTATAACAGTAGCAAGGCTATATAAAGTAGTGAGGCTATAACAGTTGCAAGGCTATATAAAGTAGTGAGGCTATAACAGTAGCAAGGCTATATACAGTAGAGAGGCTATATAAAGTAGTGAGGCTATATACAGTAGAGAGGCTATATAAAGTAGTGAGGCTATAACAGTAGCAAGGCTATATACAGTAGAGAGGCTATATAAAGTAGTGAGGCTATATACAGTAGTGAGGCTATAACAGTAGCAAGGCTATATGCAGTAGTGAGGCTATAACAGTAGCGAGCCTATATACAGTAGAGAGGCTATAAAAGTAGCAAGGCTATATACAGTAGAGAGGCTATATAAAGTAGCGAGGCTATATACAGTAGAGGCTATAACAGTAGCAAGGCTATAACAGTAGCGAGGCTATAACAGTAGCGAGACTATATACAGTAGAGAGGCTATAAAAGTAGCAAGGCTATATACAGTAGAGAGGCTATATAAAGTAGTGAGGCTATAACAGTAGCGAGGCTATATACAGTAGAGAGGCTATAACAGTAGCAAGGCTATATACATTAGAGAGGCTATATAAAGTAGTGAGGCTATAACAGTAGCAAGGCTATATAAAGTAGCAAGGCTTTATAAAGTAGGGAGGCTATAACAGTAGCAAGGCTATATAAAGTAGTGAGGCTATAACAGTAGCAAGGCTATATAAAGTAGTGAGGCTATAACAGTAGCAAGGCTATATACAGTAGTGAGGCTATAACAGCAGCAAGGCTATATAAAGTAGTGAGGCTATAACAGTAGCAAGGCTATATAAAGTAGTGAGGCTATAACAGTAGCAAGGCTATATACAGTAGTGAGGCTATAACAGTAGCAAGGCTATATACAGTAGTGAGGCTATAACAGTAGCAAGGCTATATACAGTAGTGAGGCTATAACAGTAGCAAGGCTATATACAGTAGTGAGGCTATAACAGCAGCAAGGCTATATAAAGTAGTGAGGCTATAACAGTAGCAAGGCTATATACAGTAGTGAGGCTATAACAGCAGCAAGGCTATATAAAGTAGTGAGGCTATAACAGTAGCAAGGCTATATAAAGTAGTGAGGCTATAACAGTAGCAAGGCTATATAAAGTAGTGAGGCTATAACAGCAGCAAGGCTATATACAGTAGTGAGGCTATAACATTAGCAAGGCTATATACAGTAGAGAGGCTATATACAGTAGTGAGGCTATAACAGTAGTGAGGCTATAACAGTAGCAAGGCTATATACAGTAGTGAGGCTATAACAGTAGCAAGGCTATATACAGTAGTGAGGCTATAACAGTAGCAAGGCTATATAAAGTAGCAAGGCTATATAAAGTAGGGAGGCTATAACAGTAGCAAGGCTATATAAAGTAGTGAGGCTATAACAGTAGCAAGGCTATATAAAGTAGTGAGACTATAACAGTAGCAAGGCTATATACAGTAGTGAGGCTATAACAGCAGCAAGGCTATATAAAGTAGGGAGGCTATAACAGTAGCAAGGCTATATAAAGTAGTGAGGCTATAACAGTAGCAAGGCTATATAAAGTAGTGAGGCTATAACAGTAGCAAGGCTATATACAGTAGTGAGGCTATAACAGCAGCAAGGCTATATAAAGTAGTGAGGCTATAACAGTAGCAAGGCTATATACAGTAGTGAGGCTATAACAGTAGCAAGGCTATATAAAGTAGTGAGGCTATAACAAAAGCGAGGCTATATACAGTAGTGAGGCTATAACATTAGCAAGGCTATATATAGTAGTGAGGCTATAACAGTAGCAAGGCTATATAAAGTAGCAAGGCTATATAAAGTAGTGAGGCTATAACAGTAGCAAGGCTATATAAAGTAGTGAGGCTATAACAGTAGCAAGGCTATATAAAGTAGTGAGGCTATAACAGTAGCAAGGCTATATACAGTAGTTAGGCTATAACAGCAGCAAGGCTATATAAAGTAGTGAGGCTATAACAGTAGCAAGGCTATATACAGTAGAGAGGCTATATAAAGTAGCGAGGCTATATACAGTAGAGGCTATAACAGTAGCAAGGCTATAACAGTAGCTAGGCTATAACAGTAGCGAGACTATATACAGTAGAGAGGCTATAAAAGTAGCAAGGCTATATACAGTAGAGAGGCTATTTAAAGTAGTGAGGCTATAACAGTAGCGAGGCTATATACAGTAGAGAGGCTATAACAGTAGCAAGGCTATATAAAGTAGCAAGGCTATATAAAGTAGGGAGGCTATAACAGTAGCAAGGCTATATAAAGTAGTGAGGCTATAACAGTAGCAAGGCTATATAAAGTAGTGAGGCTATAACAGTAGCAAGGCTATATACAGTAGTGAGGCTATAACAGAAGCAAAGCTATATAAAGTAGTGAGGCTATAACAGTAGCAAGGCTATATAAAGTAGTGAGGCTATAACAATAGCGAGGCTATATACAGTAGTGAGGCTATAACAGTAGCAAGGCTATATAAAGTAGTGAGGCTATAACAGTTGCAAGACTATATACAGTTGCAAGGCTATATAAAGTAGTGAGGCTATAACAGTAGCAAGGCTATATACAGTAGAGAGGCTATATAAAGTAGTGAGGCTATATACAGTAGAGAGGCTATATAAAGTAGTGAGGCTATAACAGTAGCAAGGCTATATACAGTAGAGAGGCTATATAAAGTAGTGAGGCTATATACAGTAGTGAGGCTATAACAGTAGCAAGGCTATATGCAGTAGTGAGGCTATAACAGTAGCGAGACTATATACAGTAGAGAGGCTATAAAAGTAGCAAGGCTATATACAGTAGAGAGGCTATATAAAGTAGCGAGGCTATATACAGTAGAGGCTATAACAGTAGCAAGGCTATAACAGTAGCGAGGCTATAACAGTAGCGAGACTATATACAGTAGAGAGGCTATAAAAGTAGCAAGGCTATATACAGTAGAGAGGCTATTTAAAGTAGTGAGGCTATAACAGTAGCGAGGCTATATACAGTAGAGAGGCTATAACAGTAGCAAGGCTATATACAGTAGAGAGGCTATATAAAGTAGTGAGGCTATAACAGTAGCAAGGCTATATAAAGTAGCAAGGCTATATAAAGTAGGGAGGCTATAACAGTAGCAAGGCTATATAAAGTAGTGAGGCTATAACAGTAGCAAGGCTATATAAAGTAGTGAGGCTATAACAGTAGCAAGGCTATATACAGTAGTGAGGCTATAACAGCAGCAAGGCTATATAAAGTAGTGAGGCTATAACAGTAGCAAGGCTATATAAAGTAGTGAGGCTATAACAGTAGCAAGGCTATATACAGTAGTGAGGCTATAACAGTAGCAAGGCTATATACAGTAGTGAGGCTATAACAGTAGCAAGGCTATATACAGTAGTGAGGCTATAACAGTAGCAAGGCTATATACAGTAGTGAGGCTATAACAGCAGCAAGGCTATATAAAGTAGTGAGGCTATAACAGTAGCAAGGCTATATACAGTAGTGAGGCTATAACAGCAGCAAGGCTATATAAAGTAGTGAGGCTATAACAGTAGCAAGGCTATATAAAGTAGTGAGGCTATAACAGCAGCAAGGCTATATACAGTAGTGAGGCTATAACATTAGCAAGGCTATATACAGTAGAGAGGCTATATACAGTAGTGAGGCTATAACAGTAGTGAGGCTATAACAGTAGCAAGGCTATATACAGTAGTGAGGCTATAACAGTAGCAAGGCTATATACAGTAGTGAGGCTATAACAGTAGCAAGGCTATATAAAGTAGCAAGGCTATATAAAGTAGTGAGGCTATAACAGTAGCAAGGCTATATAAAGTAGTGAGACTATAACAGTAGCAAGGCTATATACAGTAGTGAGGCTATAACAGCAGCAAGGCTATATAAAGTAGGGAGGCTATAACAGTAGCAAGGCTATATAAAGTAGTGAGGCTATAACAGTAGCAAGGCTATATAAAGTAGTGAGGCTATAACAGTAGCAAGGCTATATACAGTAGTGAGGCTATAACAAAAGCGAGGCTATATACAGTAGTGAGGCTATAACATTAGCAAGGCTATATAAAGTAGTGAGGCTATAACAGTAGCAAGGCTATATAAAGTAGCAAGGCTATATAAAGTAGTGAGGCTATAACAGTAGCAAGGCTATATAAAGTAGTGAGGCTATAACAGTAGCAAGGCTATATAAAGTAGTGAGGCTATAACAGTAGCAAGGCTATATACAGTAGTGAGGCTATAACAGCAGCAAGGCTATATAAAGTAGTGAGGCTATAACAGTAGCAAGGCTATATACAGTAGAGAGGCTATATAAAGTAGCGAGGCTATATACAGTAGAGGCTATAACAGTAGCAAGGCTATAACAGTAGCTAGGCTATAACAGTAGCGAGACTATATACAGTAGAGAGGCTATAAAAGTAGCAAGGCTATATACAGTAGAGAGGCTATTTAAAGTAGTGAGGCTATAACAGTAGCGAGGCTATATACAGTAGAGAGGCTATAACAGTAGCAAGGCTATATAAAGTAGTGAGGCTATAACAGTAGCAAGGCTATATACAGTAGTGAGGCTATAACAAAAGCGAGACTATATACAGTAGTGAGGCTATAACATTAGCAAGGCTATATAAAGTAGTGAGGCTATAACAGTAGCAAGGCTATATAAAGTAGCAAGGCTATATAAAGTAGTGAGGCTATAACAGTAGCAAGGCTATATAAAGTAGTGAGGCTATAACAGTAGCAAGGCTATATAAAGTAGTGAGGCTATAACAGTAGCAAGGCTATATACAGTAGTGAGGCTATAACAGCAGCAAGGCTATATAAAGTAGTGAGGCTATAACAGTAGCAAGGCTATATACAGTAGAGAGGCTATATAAAGTAGCGAGGCTATATACAGTAGAGGCTATAACAGTAGCAAGGCTATAACAGTAGCTAGGCTATAACAGTAGCGAGACTATATACAGTAGAGAGGCTATAAAAGTAGCAAGGCTATATACAGTAGAGAGGCTATTTAAAGTAGTGAGGCTATAACAGTAGCGAGGCTATATACAGTAGAGAGGCTATAACAGTAGCAAGGCTATATAAAGTAGCAAGGCTATATAAAGTAGGGAGGCTATAACAGTAGCAAGGCTATATAAAGTAGTGAGGCTATAACAGTAGCAAGGCTATATAAAGTAGTGAGGCTATAACAGTAGCAAGGCTATATACAGTAGTGAGGCTATAACAGCAGCAAGGCTATATAAAGTAGTGAGGCTATAACAGTAGCAAGGCTATATACAGTAGTGAGGCTATAACAGTAGCAAGGCTATATACAGTAGTGAGGCTATAACAGTAGCAAGGCTATATACAGTAGTGAGGCTATAACAGTAGCAAGGCTATATACAGTAGTGAGGCTATAACAGCAGCACGGCTATATAAAGTAGTGAGGCTATAACAGTAGCAAGGCTATATACAGTAGTGAGGCTATAACAGCAGCAAGGCTATATAAAGTAGTGAGGCTATAACAGTAGCAAGGCTATATAAAGTAGTGAGGCTATAACAGTAGCAAGGCTATATTAAGTAGTGAGGCTATAAAAGTAGCAAGGCTATATACAGTAGAGAGGCTATATAAAGTAGCGAGGCTATATACAGTAGAGGCTATAACAGTAGCAAGGCTATAACAGTAGCGAGGCTATAACAGTAGCGAGACTATATACAGTAGAGAGGCTATAAAAGTAGCAAGGCTATATACAGTAGAGAGGCTATTTAAAGTAGTGAGGCTATAACAGTAGCGAGGCTATATACAGTAGAGAGGCTATAACAGTAGCAAGGCTATATACAGTAGAGAGGCTATATAAAGTAGTGAGGCTATAACAGTAGCAAGGCTATATAAAGTAGCAAGGCTATATAAAGTAGGGAGGCTATAACAGTAGCAAGGCTATATAAAGTAGTGAGGCTATAACAGTAGCAAGGCTATATAAAGTAGTGAGGCTATAACAGTAGCAAGGCTATATACAGTAGTGAGGCTATAACAGCAGCAAGGCTATATAAAGTAGTGAGGCTATAACAGTAGCAAGGCTATATAAAGTAGTGAGGCTATAACAGTAGCAAGGCTATATACAGTAGTGAGGCTATAACAGTAGCAAGGCTATATACAGTAGTGAGGCTATAACAGTAGCAAGGCTATATACAGTAGTGAGGCTATAACAGTAGCAAGGCTATATACAGTAGTGAGGCTATAACAGCAGCAAGGCTATATAAAGTAGTGAGGCTATAACAGTAGCAAGGCTATATACAGTAGTGAGGCTATAACAGCAGCAAGGCTATATAAAGTAGTGAGGCTATAACAGTAGCAAGGCTATATAAAGTAGTGAGGCTATAACAGCAGCAAGGCTATATACAGTAGTGAGGCTATAACATTAGCAAGGCTATATACAGTAGAGAGGCTATATACAGTAGTGAGGCTATAACAGTAGTGAGGCTATAACAGTAGCAAGGCTATATACAGTAGTGAGGCTATAACAGTAGCAAGGCTATATACAGTAGTGAGGCTATAACAGTAGCAAGGCTATATAAAGTAGCAAGGCTATATAAAGTAGTGAGGCTATAACAGTAGCAAGGCTATATAAAGTAGTGAGACTATAACAGTAGCAAGGCTATATACAGTAGTGAGGCTATAACAGCAGCAAGGCTATATAAAGTAGGGAGGCTATAACAGTAGCAAGGCTATATAAAGTAGTGAGGCTATAACAGTAGCAAGGCTATATAAAGTAGTGAGGCTATAACAGTAGCAAGGCTATATACAGTAGTGAGGCTATAACAAAAGCGAGGCTATATACAGTAGTGAGGCTATAACATTAGCAAGGCTATATAAAGTAGTGAGGCTATAACAGTAGCAAGGCTATATAAAGTAGCAAGGCTATATAAAGTAGTGAGGCTATAACAGTAGCAAGGCTATATAAAGTAGTGAGGCTATAACAGTAGCAAGGCTATATAAAGTAGTGAGGCTATAACAGTAGCAAGGCTATATACAGTAGTGAGGCTATAACAGCAGCAAGGCTATATAAAGTAGTGAGGCTATAACAGTAGCAAGGCTATATACAGTAGAGAGGCTATATAAAGTAGCGAGGCTATATACAGTAGAGGCTATAACAGTAGCAAGGCTATAACAGTAGCTAGGCTATAACAGTAGCGAGACTATATACAGTAGAGAGGCTATAAAAGTAGCAAGGCTATATACAGTAGAGAGGCTATTTAAAGTAGTGAGGCTATAACAGTAGCGAGGCTATATACAGTAGAGAGGCTATAACAGTAGCAAGGCTATATAAAGTAGCAAGGCTATATAAAGTAGGGAGGCTATAACAGTAGCAAGGCTATATAAAGTAGTGAGGCTATAACAGTAGCAAGGCTATATAAAGTAGTGAGGCTATAACAGTAGCAAGGCTATATACAGTAGTGAGGCTATAACAGCAGCAAGGCTATATAAAGTAGTGAGGCTATAACAGTAGCAAGGCTATATACAGTAGTGAGGCTATAACAGTAGCAAGGCTATATACAGTAGTGAGGCTATAACAGTAGCAAGGCTATATACAGTAGTGAGGCTATAACAGTAGCAAGGCTATATACAGTAGTGAGGCTATAACAGCAGCACGGCTATATAAAGTAGTGAGGCTATAACAGTAGCAAGGCTATATACAGTAGTGAGGCTATAACAGCAGCAAGGCTATATAAAGTAGTGAGGCTATAACAGTAGCAAGGCTATATAAAGTAGTGAGGCTATAACAGTAGCAAGGCTATATTAAGTAGTGAGGCTATAACAGCAGCAAGGCTATATACAGTAGTGAGGCTATAACATTAGCAAGAATATATACAGTAGAGAGGCTATATACAGTAGCAAGGCTATATAAAGTAGTGAGGCTATAACAGTAGCAAGGCTATATAAAGTAGTGAGGCTATAACAGTAGCAAGGCTATATACAGTAGTGAGGCTATAACAGCAGCAAGGCTATATAAAGTAGTGAGGCTATAACAGTAGCAAGGCTATATACAGTAGAGAGGCTATATAAAGTAGCGAGGCTATATACAGTAGAGGCTATAACAGTAGCAAGGCTATAACAGTAGCTAGGCTATAACAGTAGCGAGACTATATACAGTAGAGAGGCTATAAAAGTAGCAAGGCTATATACAGTAGAGAGGCTATTTAAAGTAGTGAGGCTATAACAGTAGCGAGGCTATATACAGTAGAGAGGCTATAACAGTAGCAAGGCTATATAAAGTAGCAAGGCTATATAAAGTAGTGAGGCTATAACAGTAGCAAGGCTATATAAAGTAGTGAGGCTATAACAGTAGCAAGGCTATATAAAGTAGTGAGGCTATAACAGTAGCAAGGCTATATACAGTAGTGAGGCTATAACAGCAGCAAGGCTATATAAAGTAGTGAGGCTATAACAGTAGCAAGGCTATATACAGTAGTGAGGCTATAACAGTAGCAAGGCTATATACAGTAGTGAGGCTATAACAGTAGCAAGGCTATATACAGTAGTGAGGCTATAACAGTAGCAAGGCTATATACAGTAGTGAGGCTATAACAGCAGCACGGCTATATAAAGTAGTGAGGCTATAACAGTAGCAAGGCTATATACAGTAGTGAGGCTATAACAGCAGCAAGGCTATATAAAGTAGTGAGGCTATAACAGTAGCAAGGCTATATAAAGTAGTGAGGCTATAACAGTAGCAAGGCTATATTAAGTAGTGAGGCTATAACAGCAGCAAGGCTATATACAGTAGTGAGGCTATAACATTAGCAAGAATATATACAGTAGAGAGGCTATATACAGTAGTGAGGCTATAACAGTAGCGAGGCTATATACAGTAGTGAGGCTATAACAGTAGCAAGGCTATATACAGTAGTGAGGCTATAACAGTAGCAAGGCTATATACAGTAGTGAGGCTATAACAGTAGCAAGGCTATATAAAGTAGCAAGGCTATATAATTTAGGGAGGCTATAACAGTAGCAAGGCTATATAAAGTAGTGAGGCTATAACAGTAGCAAGGCTATATAAAGTAGTGAGGCTATAACAGTAGCAAGGCTATATAAAGTAGTGAGGCTATAACAATAGCGAGGCTATATACAGTCGTGAGGCTATAACAGTAGCAAGGCTATATACAGTAGTGAGGCTATAACAGTAGCAAGGCTATATAAAGTAGTGAGGCTATAACAATAGCGAGGCTATATACAGTAGTGAGGCTATAACAGTAGCAAGGCTATATAAAGTAGTGAGGCTATAACAGTAGAAAGGCTATATACAGTAGCAAGGCTATATAAAGTAGTGAGGCTATAACAGTAGCAAGGCTATATACAGTAGTGAGGCTATAACAGCAGCAAGGCTATATAAAGTAGTGAGGCTATAACAATAGCGAGGCTATATACAGTAGTGAGGCTATAACAGTAGCAAGGCTATATAAAGTAGTGAGGCTATAACAGTAGCAAGACTATATACAGTAGCAAGGCTATTTAAAGTAGTGAGGCTATAACAGTAGCGAGGCTATATACAGTAGAGAGGCTATAACAGTAGCAAGGCTGTATACAGTAGCAAGGCTATATAAAGTAGGGAGGCTATAACAGTAGCAAGGCTATATAAAGTAGTGAGGCTATAACAGTAGCAAGGCTATATAAAGTAGTGAGGCTATAACAGTAGCAAGGCTATATACAGTAGTGAGGCTATAACAGCAGCAAGGCTATATAAAGTAGTGAGGCTATAACAGTAGCAAGGCTATATACAGTAGTGAGGCTATAACTGTAGCAAGGCTATATACAGTAGTGAGGCTATAACAGCAGCAAGGCTATATAAAGTAGTGAGGCTATAACAGTAGCAAGGCTATATACAGTAGTGAGGCTATAACAGTAGCAAGGCTATATAAAGTAGTGAGGCTATAACAATAGCGAGGCTATATACAGTAGTGAGGCTATAACAGTAGCAAGGCTATATAAAGTAGTGAGGCTATAACAGTAGCAAGGCTATATAAAGTAGCAAGGCTATATAAAGTAGTGAGGCTATAACAGTAGCAAGGCTATATAAAGTAGTGAGGCTATAACAGTAGCAAGGCTATATACAGTAGTGAGGCTATAACAGCAGCAAGGCTATATAAAGTAGTGAGGCTATAACAGTAGCAAGGCTATATAAAGTAGTGAGGCTATAACAGTAGCAAGGCTATATACAGTAGCAAGGCTATATAAAGTAGTGAGGCTATAACAGTAGCAAGGCTATATACAGTAGAGAGGCTATATAAAGTAGTGAGGCTATATACAGTAGAGAGGCTATATAAAGTAGTGAGGCTATAACAGTAGCAAGGCTATATAAAGTAGAGAGGCTATATAAAGTAGTGAGGCTATATACAGTAGTGAGGCTATAACAGTAGCAAGGCTATAACAGTAGCGAGGCTATAACAGTAGCGAGACTATATACAGTAGAGAGGCTATAAAAGTAGCAAGGCTATATACAGTAGAGAGGCTATTTAAAGTAGTGAGGCTATAACAGTAGCGAGGCTATATACAGTAGAGAGGCTATAACAGTAGCAAGGCTATATACAGTAGAGAGGCTATATAAAGTAGTGAGGCTATAACAGTAGCAAGGCTATATACAGTAGTGAGGCTATAACAGCAGCAAGGCTATATAAAGTAGTGAGGCTATAACAGTAGCAAGGCTATATAAAGTAGTGAGGCTATAACAGTAGCAAGGCTATATAAAGTAGTGAGGCTATAACAGTAGCAAGGCTATATACAGTAGTGAGGCTATAACAAAAGCGAGGCTATATACAGTAGTGAGGCTATAACATTAGCAAGGCTATATAAAGTAGTGAGGCTATAACAGTAGCAAGGCTATATAAAGTAGCAAGGCTATATAAAGTAGTGAGGCTATAACAGTAGCAAGGCTATATAAAGTAGTGAGGCTATAACAGTAGCAAGGCTATATAAAGTAGTGAGGCTATAACAGTAGCAAGGCTATATACAGTAGTGAGGCTATAACAGCAGCAAGGCTATATAAAGTAGTGAGGCTATAACAGTAGCAAGGCTATATACAGTAGAGAGGCTATATAAAGTAGCGAGGCTATATACAGTAGAGGCTATAACAGTAGCAAGGCTATAACAGTAGCTAGGCTATAACAGTAGCGAGACTATATACAGTAGAGAGGCTATAAAAGTAGCAAGGCTATATACAGTAGAGAGGCTATTTAAAGTAGTGAGGCTATAACAGTAGCGAGGCTATATACAGTAGAGAGGCTATAACAGTAGCAAGGCTATATAAAGTAGCAAGGCTATATAAAGTAGGGAGGCTATAACAGTAGCAAGGCTATATAAAGTAGTGAGGCTATAACAGTAGCAAGGCTATATAAAGTAGTGAGGCTATAACAGTAGCAAGGCTATATACAGTAGTGAGGCTATAACAGCAGCAAGGCTATATAAAGTAGTGAGGCTATAACAGTAGCAAGGCTATATACAGTAGTGAGGCTATAACAGTAGCAAGGCTATATACAGTAGTGAGGCTATAACAGTAGCAAGGCTATATACAGTAGTGAGGCTATAACAGTAGCAAGGCTATATACAGTAGTGAGGCTATAACAGCAGCACGGCTATATAAAGTAGTGAGGCTATAACAGTAGCAAGGCTATATACAGTAGTGAGGCTATAACAGCAGCAAGGCTATATAAAGTAGTGAGGCTATAACAGTAGCAAGGCTATATAAAGTAGTGAGGCTATAACAGTAGCAAGGCTATATTAAGTAGTGAGGCTATAACAGCAGCAAGGCTATATACAGTAGTGAGGCTATAACATTAGCAAGAATATATACAGTAGAGAGGCTATATACAGTAGCAAGGCTATATAAAGTAGTGAGGCTATAACAGTAGCAAGGCTATATAAAGTAGTGAGGCTATAACAGTAGCAAGGCTATATACAGTAGTGAGGCTATAACAGCAGCAAGGCTATATAAAGTAGTGAGGCTATAACAGTAGCAAGGCTATATACAGTAGAGAGGCTATATAAAGTAGCGAGGCTATATACAGTAGAGGCTATAACAGTAGCAAGGCTATAACAGTAGCTAGGCTATAACAGTAGCGAGACTATATACAGTAGAGAGGCTATAAAAGTAGCAAGGCTATATACAGTAGAGAGGCTATTTAAAGTAGTGAGGCTATAACAGTAGCGAGGCTATATACAGTAGAGAGGCTATAACAGTAGCAAGGCTATATAAAGTAGCAAGGCTATATAAAGTAGTGAGGCTATAACAGTAGCAAGGCTATATAAAGTAGTGAGGCTATAACAGTAGCAAGGCTATATAAAGTAGTGAGGCTATAACAGTAGCAAGGCTATATACAGTAGTGAGGCTATAACAGCAGCAAGGCTATATAAAGTAGTGAGGCTATAACAGTAGCAAGGCTATATACAGTAGTGAGGCTATAACAGTAGCAAGGCTATATACAGTAGTGAGGCTATAACAGTAGCAAGGCTATATACAGTAGTGAGGCTATAACAGTAGCAAGGCTATATACAGTAGTGAGGCTATAACAGCAGCACGGCTATATAAAGTAGTGAGGCTATAACAGTAGCAAGGCTATATACAGTAGTGAGGCTATAACAGCAGCAAGGCTATATAAAGTAGTGAGGCTATAACAGTAGCAAGGCTATATAAAGTAGTGAGGCTATAACAGTAGCAAGGCTATATTAAGTAGTGAGGCTATAACAGCAGCAAGGCTATATACAGTAGTGAGGCTATAACATTAGCAAGAATATATACAGTAGAGAGGCTATATACAGTAGTGAGGCTATAACAGTAGCGAGGCTATATACAGTAGTGAGGCTATAACAGTAGCAAGGCTATATACAGTAGTGAGGCTATAACAGTAGCAAGGCTATATACAGTAGTGAGGCTATAACAGTAGCAAGGCTATATAAAGTAGCAAGGCTATATAATTTAGGGAGGCTATAACAGTAGCAAGGCTATATAAAGTAGTGAGGCTATAACAGTAGCAAGGCTATATAAAGTAGTGAGGCTATAACAGTAGCAAGGCTATATAAAGTAGTGAGGCTATAACAATAGCGAGGCTATATACAGTCGTGAGGCTATAACAGTAGCAAGGCTATATACAGTAGTGAGGCTATAACAGTAGCAAGGCTATATAAAGTAGTGAGGCTATAACAATAGCGAGGCTATATACAGTAGTGAGGCTATAACAGTAGCAAGGCTATATAAAGTAGTGAGGCTATAACAGTAGAAAGGCTATATACAGTAGCAAGGCTATATAAAGTAGTGAGGCTATAACAGTAGCAAGGCTATATACAGTAGTGAGGCTATAACAGCAGCAAGGCTATATAAAGTAGTGAGGCTATAACAATAGCGAGGCTATATACAGTAGTGAGGCTATAACAGTAGCAAGGCTATATAAAGTAGTGAGGCTATAACAGTAGCAAGACTATATACAGTAGCAAGGCTATTTAAAGTAGTGAGGCTATAACAGTAGCGAGGCTATATACAGTAGAGAGGCTATAACAGTAGCAAGGCTGTATACAGTAGCAAGGCTATATAAAGTAGGGAGGCTATAACAGTAGCAAGGCTATATAAAGTAGTGAGGCTATAACAGTAGCAAGGCTATATAAAGTAGTGAGGCTATAACAGTAGCAAGGCTATATACAGTAGTGAGGCTATAACAGCAGCAAGGCTATATAAAGTAGTGAGGCTATAACAGTAGCAAGGCTATATACAGTAGTGAGGCTATAACTGTAGCAAGGCTATATACAGTAGTGAGGCTATAACAGCAGCAAGGCTATATAAAGTAGTGAGGCTATAACAGTAGCAAGGCTATATACAGTAGTGAGGCTATAACAGTAGCAAGGCTATATAAAGTAGTGAGGCTATAACAATAGCGAGGCTATATACAGTAGTGAGGCTATAACAGTAGCAAGGCTATATAAAGTAGTGAGGCTATAACAGTAGCAAGGCTATATAAAGTAGCAAGGCTATATAAAGTAGTGAGGCTATAACAGTAGCAAGGCTATATAAAGTAGTGAGGCTATAACAGTAGCAAGGCTATATACAGTAGTGAGGCTATAACAGCAGCAAGGCTATATAAAGTAGTGAGGCTATAACAGTAGCAAGGCTATATAAAGTAGTGAGGCTATAACAGTAGCAAGGCTATATACAGTAGCAAGGCTATATAAAGTAGTGAGGCTATAACAGTAGCAAGGCTATATACAGTAGAGAGGCTATATAAAGTAGTGAGGCTATATACAGTAGAGAGGCTATATAAAGTAGTGAGGCTATAACAGTAGCAAGGCTATATAAAGTAGAGAGGCTATATAAAGTAGTGAGGCTATATACAGTAGTGAGGCTATAACAGTAGCAAGGCTATAACAGTAGCGAGGCTATAACAGTAGCGAGACTATATACAGTAGAGAGGCTATAAAAGTAGCAAGGCTATATACAGTAGAGAGGCTATTTAAAGTAGTGAGGCTATAACAGTAGCGAGGCTATATACAGTAGAGAGGCTATAACAGTAGCAAGGCTATATACAGTAGAGAGGCTATATAAAGTAGTGAGGCTATAACAGTAGCAAGGCTATATACAGTAGTGAGGCTATAACAGCAGCAAGGCTATATAAAGTAGTGAGGCTATAACAGTAGCAAGGCTATATAAAGTAGTGAGGCTATAACAGTAGCAAGGCTATATAAAGTAGTGAGGCTATAACAGTAGCAAGGCTATATACAGTAGTGAGGCTATATACAGGCACCGGTTAGTCGGGCTAACTGAGGTAGTATATACATGTAGATATGGTTAAAGTGACTATGCATATATGATAAACAGAGTAGCAGTAGTATAAAAGAGGGGTTGGTGGGCGGTGGGTGGCGGGACACAATGCAGATTGTCCGGGTAGCCAATGTGGGGGGCACCGGTTAGTTGGGCTAATTGAGGTAGTATAGTTAAAGTGACTATGCATATATGATAAACAGAGAGTAGCAGCAGCGAAAAAGAGAGGTTGGGGGAGCAATGAAAATAGTCCGGGTAGCCATTTGATTACCTGTCTTATGGCTTAGGGGTAAAAACTGTTGAGAAGCCTTTTGGTCCTAGACTTGGCACTCCGGTACCGCTTGTCATGCGGTAGTAGAGAGGACAGTCTATGGCTGGTGTCTTTGACAATTTTTAGGGTCTTCCTCTGACACCGCCTGGTGTAGAGGTCCTGGTTGGCAGGCAGTTTAGCCCCAGTGAAGTACTGGGCCGTACGCACTACCCTCTGTAGTGCCTTGTGGTCGGAGGCCAAATAGTTGCCGTACCAGGCAGTGATGCAACCAGCTCTCGGTGTTACAGCTGTAGAACCTTTTGAGGATCTCAGGACCCATGCCAAGTCTTTTTAGTTTCCTGAGGGGGAATAGGCTTTGTTGTGCCCTCTTCACAACTGTCTTGGTGTGTTTGGACCATTCTGGTGATGTGGACACCAAGGAACTTGAAGCTCTCAACCTGCTCCACTACAGCCCCATCGATGAGAATGGGGGCGTGCTCAGTCCTCCTTTTCCTGTAGTCCACAATCATCTCCTCTATCCTATCCCCTCTAACCGGAAGATGGGTACTCCCTCTCTCCCTTCCTCCTTTCCTCCCTTCCTCCCCCCACTCTCCCTCTAACTACCAACAGGTCTTAGGTCAGTGGACATGAAGATTAAGTGTTCGGTCAGTAGAGACAGTGTAGAGTGCTGTAGATGGTTGTTAGGTCATTGGATACAGTATAGAATGCTGTAGATGGTTGTTAGGTCAGTGGATACAGTGTAGAATGCTGTATATGGTTGTTAGGTCAGTGGATACAGTGTAGAATGCTGTAGATGGTTGTTAGGTCAGTGGATACAGTGTAGAATGCTGTAGATGGTTGTTAGGTCAGTGGATACAGTGTAGAATGCTGTAAATGGTTGTTAGGTCAGTGGATACAGTGTAGAATGCTGTAGATGGTTGTTAGGTTAGTGGATACAGTATAGAAAGCTGTAGATGGTTGTTAGGTCAGTGGATACAGTGTGGATGGTTGTTAGGTCAGTGGATACAGTGTAGAGTGCTGTAGATGGTTGTTAGGTCAGTGGATACAGTGTAGAATGCTGTAGATGGTTGTTAGGTCAGTGGATACATTGTAGAATGCTGTAGATGGTTGTTAGGTCAGTGGATACAGTATAGAAAGCTGTAGATGGTTGTTAGGTCAGTGGATACAGTGTAGATGGTTGTTAGGTCAGTGGATACAGTGTAGAGTGCTGTAGATGGTTGTTAGGTCAGTGGATACAGTGTAGAATGCTGTAGATGGTTGTTAGGTCAGTGGATACAGTGTAGAATGCTGTAGATGGTTGTTAGGTCAGTGGATACAGTGTAGAATGCTGTAGATGGTTGTTAGGTCAGTGGATACAGTGTAGAATGCTGTAGATGGTTGTTAGGAGACCTGGTTTTAAGTAGACTAGATATGTTAGTGTTTAAAAAGGAGCTGGATGCAGATCAGGGTTGATTGAGAAGGGAGGCCATTTTGGATGTGTCTAAAGACACAGTAGGGCCTAGATTCAAATCGGACTGTGGAAGATCCGCGTTATAGTGTGATTTACATTTAAAGGTCATTTCCAATTAAACCAGCATATGCAACTTGTACTGTGAATGCGGTCTCCGCAAACACGGAAACATTGCCTTTTAAAAGGTGCATAGCCGAAAAGGGGCGATCAGATTGAATCTAGCCCTAGATCTACTAGATTTCCTCTGGTGAATCTTGGTCTGTTGGTAAACTTAAATCTACTAAACTCTCTCTAAGCTTATATTTTTGGTTGTGATTGGGTATGACAGTAAACTAAACTCCTAAGGCATTTAGAAATTATTCAAGAAATCAATTGTTAAATATCATACATCTTAAAGTCCAAATATTTATGTAGAAATCACAGATTGTCCCTTTATGCTCCCATCTCTCTCTCTCTCTTTTTCATTCCACGGCTCTCCTTCAATAACGAAAAACTACTGGGACCAAAGACAGTCTCCATTCAGTCTTTTCTGTCCCCTGTCTGTCTCTCCCTCCTTCCCTTCCTCTCTGTCTCTCATCCTCTCTTTCCCTTTTGTCTCTGGGATGCGGGGCTGTAGGTGAGGCTGCGGGTGAGGGTCCGTGTCCAGTCCGAAGCTGGGGAAGCTAAAGGTGGTGCGGCGGCAGCTGCTGCAGAGGTAAACTACTAGTGTCTATGTGTGTGCACGGTCACGTTTGTTATAGTGATGAGAATACATATTTTTTAATGAAACGAAGAAACTTAAACAAACTTACAAAAACAACAAAACAAACGTGAAGCTATAATAATAGTGCTGACACAGGCAACTAAACATAGACAATCACCCAAGGAATATGGCTGCCTAAATATGGTTCCCAATCAGAGACAACGATAAACAGCTGCCTCTAATTGAGAACCAATCTAGACAACCATAGACATACAAAACACCTAGACTAGTAAACAAACCCCATAAACATACAAAAACCCTAGAAAGGACAAAAACACAACAAACCACCCATTGTCACACCCTGACCTAACCAAAATAATAAAGAAAACAGGTCAGGGCGTGACATGCACGTGTGTGTGTGTTGCTTGTGATGAAGATTCCATTCTAATTGATAGATGATACATTACTGTAGTATTAGCTGTCGTTAACAGGTAGAATAGTATTGTTATAGTATTATAGTGTGTTGTTCCCAGGTGATATTATATTAATATTGTATTATATTCTTGTGTATTGTATCATATCATAGTATTATTGTGTTTTTATCCAGGTATGAGCACCAGCCGTTTGTGTCGTGTCTGGCTGGTCTGTACGGCTGTCAATGGAGACGCTACCAGAGGGCCAAGTCTCAGCCTGGGGAGTGCTGCTGCAGCAGGGTAGCCTATACACAAGCACACACACACACACATACACACACAGAGAAGCACGCACACACACACACAGAGACTCAGGCACGTGCACAGGTAGGGTTCAACCAGTGCCCTTCTGTGAAAAAGTGTCTTTGCAGCTCTGTGGATTTTTTGTTGTTGTTGTTGACAAATTAGCCTACTTTTCAATTTTATTTTGAGTCTTTTGTTGTTTTAATTTTAAATGTAACATTAAATTAGGTTATTTCATAAGCTCTTGAATCTCACATAATACCCCCCTCCCTGCCTTCCCGCTCTTAGAGCGCACTTGTGTCTGACTTGCATGCAGTGACCACTGTCTGTGGGCCCCGCCCGGGGAGACTTGAATACTGTTAGCGACAAAGATTGGGGCAATTCGACTGCTTGTTAGTAAGAGGAAAATGTCAGCAGCAGAATAAACTCAAATCAAGTAAAAACATGTTTGTTTCGACTGCTTAGCTAACTAGCTAGCTAGAATATTTATATCATAATTCGCTCTGATCAGCTCAGAGCCACTCTTTTCCTGATGTCAATCGTCTCTCATGGTGTTTAGCCCAAGGACTCACTGCCTTGCTTGCAGTGTGTGATGAGTGAGTGTGTTGTTGTAGAAAATAAATAGACTGTTCTGCAGCAAGGTGCTCACTGACTAAAGCTAGAACGTTATCTGAAACACTGACTAAAGCTAGAACGTTATCTGAAACACTGACTAAAGCTAGAACGTTATCTGAAACACTGACTAAAGCTAGAACGTTATCTGAAACACTGACTAAAGCTAGAACGTTATCTGAAACACTGACTAAAACTAGAACGTTATCTGAAACACTGACTAAAGTTAGAACGTTATCTGAAACACTGACTAAACGTTATCTGAAACACTGACTAAAGCTAGAACGTTATCTGAAACACTGACTAAAGTTAGAACGTTATCTGAAACACTGACTAAACGTTATCTGAAACACTGACTAAAGCTAGAACGTTATCTGAAACACTGACTAAAGCTAGAACGTTATCTGAAACACTGACTAAAACTAGAACGTTATCTGAAACACTGACTAAAGCTAGAACGTTATCTGAAACACTGACTAAAGCTAGAACGTTATCTGAAACACTGACTAAAACTAGAACGTTATCTGAAACACTGACTAAAACTAGAACGTTATCTGAAACACTGACTAAAGTTAGAACGTTATCTGAAACACTGACTAAAGTTAGAACGTTATCTGAAACACTGACTAAAACTAGAACGTTATCTGAAACACTGACTAAAACTAGAACGTTATCTGAAACACTGACTAAAACTAGAACGTTATCTGAAACACTGACTAAAGCTAGAACGTTATCTGAAACACTGACTAAAACTAGAACGTTATCTGAAACACTGACTAAAACTAGAACGTTATCTGAAACACTGACTAAAACTAGAACGTTATCTGAAACACTGACTAAAACTAGAACGTTATCTGAAACACTGACTAAAACTAGAACGTTATCTGAAACACTGACTAAAGCTAGAACGTTATCTGAAACACTGTCTAAAGTTAGAACGTTATCTGAAACACTGACTAAAACTAGAACGTTATCTGAAACACTGACTAAAACTAGAACGTTATCTGAAACACTGACTAAAACTAGAACGTTATCTGAAACACTGACTAAAACTAGAACGTTATCTGAAACACTGACTAAAACTAGAACGTTATCTGAAACACTGACTAAAGCTAGAACGTTATCTGAAACACTGACTAAAGCTAGAACGTTATCTGAAACACTGACTAAAGCTAGAACGTTATCTGAAACACTGTCTAAAGTTAGAACGTTATCTGAAACACTGACTAAAACTAGAACGTTATCTGAAACACTGACTAAAGCTAGAACGTTATCTGAAACACTGACTAAAACTAGAACGTTATCTGAAACACTGACTAAACGTTATCTGAAACACTGTCTAAAGTTAGAACGTTATCTGAAACACTGACTAAAACTAGAACGTTATCTGAAACACTGACTAAAGCTAGAACGTTATCTGAAACACTGACTAAAGCTAGAACGTTATCTGAAACACTGACTAAAGCTAGAACGTTATCTGAAACACTGACTAAAGCTAGAACGTTATCTGAAACACTGACTAAAACTAGAACGTTATCTGAAACACTGACTAAACGTTATCTGAAACACTGTCTAAAGTTAGAACGTTATCTGAAACACTGACTAAAGTTAGAACGTTATCTGAAACACTGACTAAAGCTAGAACGTTATCTGAAACACTGACTAAAACTAGAACGTTATCTGAAACACTGACTAAACGTTATCTGAAACACTGTCTAAAGTTAGAACGTTATCTGAAACACTGACTAAAACTAGAACGTTATCTGAAACACTGACTAAAGCTAGAACGTTATCTGAAACACTGACTAAAACTAGAACGTTATCTGAAACACTGACTAAAGCTAGAACGTTATCTGAAACACTGACTAAACGTTATCTGAAACACTGTCTAAAGTTAGAACGTTATCTGAAACACTGACTAAAACTAGAACGTTATCTGAAACACTGACTAAAGCTAGAACGTTATCTGAAACACTGACTAAAACTAGAACGTTATCTGAAACACTGACTAAACGTTATCTGAAACACTGTCTAAAGTTAGAACGTTATCTGAAACACTGACTAAAACTAGAACGTTATCTGAAACACTGACTAAAGCTAGAACGTTATCTGAAACACTGACTAAAGCTAGAACGTTATCTGAAACACTGTCTAAAGCTAGAACGTTATCTGAAACACTGACTAAAGCTAGAACGTTATCTGAAACACTGACTAAAACTAGAACGTTATCTGAAACACTGACTAAACGTTATCTGAAACACTGTCTAAAGTTAGAACGTTATCTGAAACACTGACTAAAGTTAGAACGTTATCTGAAACACTGACTAAAGTTAGAACGTTATCTGAAACACTGACTAAAACTAGAACGTTATCTGAAACACTGACTAAACGTTATCTGAAACACTGTCTAAAGTTAGAACGTTATCTGAAACACTGACTAAAACTAGAACGTTATCTGAAACACTGACTAAAGCTAGAACGTTATCTGAAACACTGACTAAAACTAGAACGTTATCTGAAACACTGACTAAAGCTAGAACGTTATCTGAAACACTGACTAAACGTTATCTGAAACACTGTCTAAAGTTAGAACGTTATCTGAAACACTGACTAAAACTAGAACGTTATCTGAAACACTGACTAAAGCTAGAACGTTATCTGAAACACTGACTAAAACTAGAACGTTATCTGAAACACTGACTAAACGTTATCTGAAACACTTTCTAAAGTTAGAACGTTATCTGAAACACTGACTAAAACTAGAACGTTATCTGAAACACTGACTAAAGCTAGAACGTTATCTGAAACACTGACTAAAGCTAGAACGTTATCTGAAACACTGACTAAAGCTAGAACGTTATCTGAAACACTGACTAAAGCTAGAACGTTATCTGAAACACTGACTAAAGCTAGAACGTTATCTGAAACACTGACTAAAACTAGAACGTTATCTGAAACACTGACTAAACGTTATCTGAAACACTGTCTAAAGTTAGAACGTTATCTGAAACACTGACTAAAACTAGAACGTTATCTGAAACACTGACTAAAGCTAGAACGTTATCTGAAACACTGACTAAAACTAGAACGTTATCTGAAACACTGACTAAACGTTATCTGAAACACTGTCTAAAGTTAGAACGTTATCTGAAACACTGACTAAAACTAGAACGTTATCTGAAACACTGACTAAAGCTAGAACGTTATCTGAAACACTGACTAAAACTAGAACGTTATCTGAAACACTGACTAAACGTTATCTGAAACACTGTCTAAAGTTAGAACGTTATCTGAAACACTGACTAAAACTAGAACGTTATCTGAAACACTGACTAAAGCTAGAACGTTATCTGAAACACTGACTAAAACTAGAACGTTATCTGAAACACTGACTAAACGTTATCTGAAACACTGTCTAAAGTTAGAACGTTATCTGAAACACTGACTAAAGCTAGAACGTTATCTGAAACAGTGTGTGGTGAGTTTGCTGATAGTGCAGAGTGGACTGGGCACGTGCTGAGTATTGATTCTCTCTCTGCTGACATACTGCAACTGCAGTGTGTGTTGTTAATGTTACTGATCTAACCCTTTATAGGAACAATTACTCTCTCTCTTTGACTGCCTTTCTCTCTCTGACCCCCCCACTCTCCCGCTGCCCCCCTCGTGTCTCTCCACTTCTCATCCCCTCTCCCTTCTCTCTCACCCCTCTCTGCTTCCTTCTCTCTCTCCTCCAGGTGGAGTGTGGGAGCGTGGTCCTTCTGGTCCTGACCTTCCTCCTCTCATCTCTGTTCCTCTACTTCTGGAGCCAGGCTCACAACGATTACAATGATTTTGATTGGTGGGTCACGCGCATGCACGAAACACAAACACATGTGTACGACACACACACCACCCACGTGCACGCAAGCATGCACGCACGCACACACACACACCACACGCACATATATACACACACACACACCACACATGCACAGATTGTACTACAGTGGGGCAAAAAAAGTATTTAGTCAGCCACCAATTGTGCAAGTTCTCCCACTTAAAAAGATGAGAGAGGCCTGTAATTTTCATCATAGGTACACTTCAACTATGACAGACAAAATGAGAAGAAAGACAAATCCAGAAAATCACATTGTAGGATTTTTAATGAATTTATTTGCAAATGATGGTTGAAAATAAGTATTTGGTCAATAATAAAAGTTTATCTCAATACTTTGTTATATACCCTTTGTTGGCAATGACAGAGGTCAAACGTTTTCTGTAAGTCTTCACAAGGTTTTCACACACTGTTGCTGGTATTTTGGCCCATTCCTCCATGCAGATCTCCTCTAGAGCAGTGATGTTTTGGGGCTGTTTCTGGGCAGCACGGACTTTCAAC
The DNA here is from genome assembly GCF_045791955.1 of Oncorhynchus clarkii lewisi. Taxonomy (NCBI): domain Eukaryota; kingdom Metazoa; phylum Chordata; class Actinopteri; order Salmoniformes; family Salmonidae; genus Oncorhynchus; species Oncorhynchus clarkii. Next base: position 16,384,775 of record NC_092173.1, on the reverse strand, counting down.
TCCCTCCAAAGATTTTCTATGGGGTTGAGATCTGGAGACTGGCTAGGCCACTCCAGGACCTTGAAATGCTTCTTACGAAGCCACTCCTTCGTTGCCCGGGTGGTGTGTTTGGGATCATTGTCATGCTGAAATACCCAGCCACGTTTCATCTTCAATGCCCTTGCTGATGGAAGGAGGTTTTCACTCAAAATCTCACGATACATGGCCCCATTCATTCTTTCCTTTACACGAATCAGTCGTCCTGGTCCCTTTGCAGAAAAACAGCCCCAAAGCATGATGTTTCCACCCCCATGCTTCACAGTAGGTATGGTGTTCTTTGGATGCAACTCAGCATTCTTTGTCCTCCAAACACGACGAGTTGAGTTTTTACCAAAAAGTTATATTTTGGTTTCATCTGACCATATGACATTCTCCCAATCTTCTTCTGGATCATCCAAATGCTCTCTAGCAAACTTCAGACGGGCCTGGACATGTACTGGCTTAAGCAGGGGGACACGTCTGGCACTGCAGAATTTGAGTCCCTGGCGGCGTAGTGTGTTACTGATGGTAGGCTTTGTTACTTTGGCCCCAGCTCTCTGCAGGTCATTCCCTAGGTTCCCCCGTGTGGTTCTGGGATTTTTGCTCACCGTTCTTGTGATCATTTTGACCCCACGGGGTGAGAACTTGCGTGGAGCCCCAGATTGAGGGAGATTATCAGTGGTCTTGTATGTCTTCCATTTCCTAATAATTGCTCCCACAGTTGATTTCTTCAAACCAAGCTGCTTACCTAGATTCAGTCTTCCCAGCCTGGTGCAGGTCTACAATTTCGGTTCTGGTGTCCTTTGACAGCTCTTTGGTCTTGGCCATAGTGGAGTTTGGAGTGTGACTCTTTGAGGTTGTGGACAGGTGTCTTTTATATCGATAACAAGTTCAAACCATTAATACTGGTAACGAGTGGAGGACAGAGGAGCCTCTTAAAGAAGAAGTTACAGGTCTGTGAGAGACAGAAATCTTGCTTGTTTGTAGGTGACCAAATACATATTTTCCACCATAATTTGCACATAAATTCATTACAAATCCTACAATGTGATTTTCTGGATTTTTTTTCTCATTTTGTCTGTCATAGTTTAAGTTTACCTATGATGAAAATTACAGGCCTCTCTCATCTTTTTAAGTGGGAGAACTTGCACAATTGGTGACTGACTAAAAACTTTTTTGCCCCACTGTATATGTATGCATTGCAGGTTTAACTTTGAGACTCTGGGATTCTGGTTCCCCTGGTCTCTGGTGCTGCTGGTTATTGCTGCTGCTCTGTTCACCTACATCTCTCTGCTGCTGGTGAGAACTAGTAATACTACTATACACAACTATACATACATACTACGTACTATACTTGTATTAATACTATTACTATAATATTATTACAACTATTCTATTGCTGCTGCTCTGCTGCTGGTGAGAACTATAGTACTATCACTATACGAATTCTATGCTACTGTTGCTGCTCTGTTCAGTACTACTACATTACTATACCACTGTACTACTGCTGCTCTCTTCAGTACTACTACATTACTATACCACTGTACTACTGCTGCTCTCTTCAGTACTACTACATTACTATACCACTGTACTACTGCTGCTCTCTTCAGTACTACTACATTACTATACCAATGTACTGCTGCTGCTTTCTTCAGTACTACTACATTACTATACCACTGTACTACTGCTGCTCTCTTCAGTACTACTACATTACTATACCACTGCACTACTGCTGCTCTCTTCAGCACTACTACATTACTATACCACTGCACTACTGCTGCTCTCTTCAGTACTACTACATTACTATACCACTGTACTGCTGCTGCTCTCTTCAGTACTACTACATTACTATACCACTGTACTGCTGCTGCTCTCTTCAGTACTACTACATTACTATACCACTGTACTACTGCTGCTCTCTTCAGTACTACTACATTACTATACCAATGTACTACTGCTGCTCTGTTCATTTACATCTCTATGTTGTTGTCTTGCAGGTACTGGCAGTGTGTTTACTGTCTGAGGGACAGAGGTTGTACCTTCACTGGAGTCACAAGGTATCTCCCATCCTCCATGGAGTACAGCACACAGTCAAATCAAATCACATTTTATTTGTCACATACACATGTTTAGCAGATGTTATTGCGGGTGTAGCGAAATGCTTGTGTTTCTAGCTAAGAACAGTGCAGTAATATCTAACAAGTAATGTCTAACAATACACACAATCTAAAGTAAAGGAATGGAATTAAGAATATATACATATTTGGATGAGCAATTTCAGAGCAGCATAGACTAAGATACAGTAGAATAGAATACAGTATATACTTATGAGATGAGTAATGCATAGACTAAGATACAGTAGAATAGTATAGAATACACTATATACATATGAGATGAGTAATGCATAGACTAAGATACAGTAGAATATAATACATTATATACTTATGAGATGAGTAATGCAAAATATGTAAACATTATTTAAGTGACTAGTGTTCCAATTACTAAAGTGGCCAGTGATTTCAAGTACATGTATATAGGGCAGCAGCCTCTAATTCACACACACACACATCATCTGTGAAGAAGCACAGACTGATCTGGATGACACATATGTTGATTAGTCCTTTGATATTTTTCTGTGTTAGATGGGGATTGTGGTGACCCTGGCATTCGCTGTCAGTGCCACGGCTGTTCTGTCTGAGGTGTGGAGTAAAGAGTGGAAGACCCTCCTCCTCTCCCTGCAGGTTGGCTAGTCTAGCCGTCACTCACACATACACAGACCAATAAAATCAAGCGACCCAAAGTGACAATGTGAAATGTGTATGTTCAGTTGTCTGCATTGTGATATGAACCTTTTGCTGTCTCCCCTTCTCTATTGGCTAGGTCACAGCCCCCTTTCTTCATGTAGGCGGGGTTTTATTTATGACTCTCCTGTCCTGGCCAATAGCGCTGCACTTTTTTCGCATGAACAAGAGAGGTAAGTGCTCCAATTGGCTGCTGTAAAACAAGTCCAGTTTCTGGTCGTGTTCCCCTGCTTAGTCGTTGCGGACAAATGCCAGATTTTTCAAAGCCTGGATAGGTATTTTACGTATCAGCTAACCACATCTATGTTATAGCAACCTGGTGTCCAACTGCACGGTCAAGGATGTGGCACACAACCATTGGTTGACGCATGCAACATCTGAGCAGAAGAACGCAACCCCTGTTGACTGAGACTTAGAGAAAACTTTTCAGAGTTGTAAACCTGACATAGACACTGCATTGTGTGTATTGTTGTGAATTGTTAAATATTACTGCACTGTTGGAGCTAGAAACACATGAATTTCACTACACCCGCAATAACATCTGCTAAACGTGTATGTGAAAATGAAATTTGATTTGATGACGCACACTCTGTGCTTCGCTTTCTCTCTCTCTTTTTCCCTCTATCTCTCGCTCTCTCTTGTTTCTCTGTCATCTCCATGGTCACTGTTCTGAGTTGTCGTGGTGACGTTAGCTGTAGGTGTACTAGCTGACTCATGTCTGGCCTCTCTGTGGAGGATAATGACACACACACACTTAAGCTGTGTCAGGTGTACAGTAGTCTGATTTAAAGGGGCAATCTGCGGTTCACACAATAACAAACGACTCCCTTCACCTATTGTGGTAAACAGCTACGGGATGGGGCTGGAGAAATGTAACCACTCTTACCAGATTCATAGACCAAGTGTTTATACATTCATGAGGAATTCATAAATCATTCAATAAATCAATGGGTAAATACAAATGGATGTAGCAATCACAGATTGCCCCTTTAAGCTCTGATTTCATCATTAAGACTTGTATAACTAGAATTAGAACACTGGATCTCTGCTAGAGAGCCTGTTCCAGTATGAGGTTGTTGTGAAATATGGTCACGCTCTCTCTCGCTCTCTCGCTCTCTATGGCTCTCTCGCTCTCTATGGCTCTCTCGCTCTCTTGCTCTCTATGGCTCTCTCGCCCTCTTGCTCTCTATGGCTCTCTCACTCTCTCTCGCTCTTTCTCTCTCTCTAGTGCATCAGGTGTGTCTGTTGGGTGTGTACCTGGGTGTATTGTTCAGTCTGTACCTGGTTCCTCTGGCCATGTATTCTCCCTGCATCAGAGAAGCTGGAACCCTGGGACCCAAACCAACACTCCTCGGACACAGAGGAGCTCCCATGGTACATATCTATATATCAATGACATTATTATCAATATTATCACTATCTATATATAACATTATTATCAATAGTTTCACTATCTATATATTACATTATTATCAATATTATCACTATCTATATATAACATTATTATCAATAGTATCACTATCTATATATTACATTATTATCAATATTATCACTATCTATATATAACATTATTATCAATAGTATCACTATCTATATATTACATTATTATCAATAGTATCACTATCTATATATTACATTATTATCAATATTATCACTATCTATATATAACATTATTATCAATAGTATCACTATCTATATATAACAGTATTATCAACATTATCATTATCAATAACTTCATTATCAATAGTATCACTATATATATAACATTATCATCTATCAATAACTTCATTATCAATATTGTCGCCATATATAACATTATAATCTATCAATAACTTCATTATCGATATTATCACTATATATATAACATTATTATCAACATTATCATTATCTATCAATAACCTCATGATCAATATTATCACTATCTATATATAACATTATTATCATCTATCAATAACTTCATGATCAATATTATCACTATATATATATATATATATAACATTATTATCATCTATCAATAACTTCATGATCAATATTATCACTATCAATACCATCATTATCAATATTATAAATCTCGCGCACCACTCCAGCGTTCCATGTCCTTTTCTACCACTCTGCTAAAAACCGCTCCAGCGCTCCATGTCCTTTTCTACCACTCTGCTAAAAGCCGCTCCAGCGCTCCATGTCCTTTTCTACCCCTCTGCTAAAAACCGCTCCAGCGCTCCATGTCCTTTTCTACCGCTCTGCTAAAAACTGCTCCAGCGCTCCATGTCCTTTTCTACCACTCTGCTAAAAACCGCTCCAGCCCTCCATGTCCTTTTCTACCGCTCTGCTAAAAACCGTTCCAGCGCTCCATGTCCTTTTCTACCGCTCTGCTAAAAACCGCTCCAGCCCTCCATGTCCTTTTCTACCGCTCTGCTAAAAACCGCTCCAGCGCTTCATGTCCTTTTCTACCGCTCTGCTAAAAACCGCTCCAGCGCTCCATGTCCTTTTCTACCGCTCTGCTAAAAACCGCTCCAGCGCTCCATGTCCTTTTCTACCACTCTGCTAAAAACCGCTCCAGCGCTCCATGTCCTTTTCTACCGCTCTGCTAAAAACCGCTCCAGCCCTCCATGTCCTTTTCTACCGCTCTGCTAAAAACCGCTCCAGCACTCCATGTCCTTTTCTACCGCTCTGCTAAAAACCGCTCCAGCACTCCATGTCATTTTCTACCACTCTGCTAAAAACCGCTCCGCACTCACATGAAAAAAAACTGCCATACCAAATTCGTTAATTCATTAAAATCACAATTGAATCAACACCCATATATTTTTATGACTACTTGGACCTAACGATTGTTTTTTACGTGTTGAAACCAAACCACATGGATTTGAATGAAAAGTATTTGAATTAACATGAAAAGGTAAATGAAAGAAGCGAACATCGTTTCAAATAGGCTACATGTCATATTCATGTTTTATTTTACCTTTATTTAACTAGGCAAGTCAGTTAAGAACAAATTCTTATTTACAATGACGGCCTAGGAACAGTCGGTTAACTGCCTGTTCAGGGGCAGAACGACAGATTTGTACCTTGTCAGCTCGGGGATTCGAACTTGCAACCTTTCAGTTGTTAAACAGCATATAAACACTCTAAATAGGTCAGGAGCCAGACATTATTTAGGCTATATGAATACAATTATTTCAAGGCTATTCTACAAAGAAATACATTACATCAGCATTTAAACAACATTTTGTTTTATTAAATCATTATAGTCTATAAATTGTGCATATAGGCTGTAACTTAGAATTAAATAGAATTTAAATGAAAAATGACTTATTAGTGCCTTTGAATTGATTTTTAGAAACATGAGTTTGGCCAGAGTCCGTGTCTTAAGGCTCGTGTGACGGTGCCTGGAGAGCCGGCCAGCAGCGGAGAATATCCTCTCCACACTTGCAGAGCCACTGGGGATGCTTAACACCCTTTTGGCTGCTCTTGACAGGCTGGGCAGAGATGCAGAGTTGTTGTTTTTATGTTCCTATAGGTAGGATTTTAGGCAAAATAACCAAATCAGTATGGAAAGCTCCTTGACAGTGGCAATATGCCAGGCCTATAGAGTCTAAATCAATTATGGTCTATAGAGTCTAAATCAATTATGGCCTATAGAGTCAAAATCAATTATGGCCTATAGAGTCTAAATCAATTATGGCCTATAGAGTCTAAATCAATTATGGCCTATAGAGTCAAAATCAATTATGGCCTATAGAGTCAAAATCAATAATGGCCTATAGAGTCAAAATCAATTATGGCCTATTGAGTCAAAATCAATTATGGCCTATAGAGTCAAAATCAATTATGGCCTATTGAGTCCAAATCAATTATGGCCTATAGAGTCAAAATCAATGATGGCCTATAGAGTCAAAATCAATGATGGCCTATAGAGTCAAAATCAATGATGGCCTATAGAGTCAAAATCAATGATGGCCTATAGAGTCTAAATCAATTATGGCCTATAGAGTCAAAATCAATTATGGCCTATTGTGTAGATAATAAAACGGAAATGAACGCAACATTTAAGAGATCTGATGTTTAGTTCCTAAATACTTTGCTACAATGACACACTTAGTTATCTATCCACCTCGTTCTTTTCCTTTAGCATGTGCACGTAGTATGTACACCATCATGCTTCAGGATACCTTTCTTTTCAGATTCCACAATGATTATTTATTTATGGACACTACATCACCTCACTCCCTCTCTTGTTCTTGGTCCTCATCTTTGTCACATTGATTTAGTCACATTGATTTAGCACCTGTGTGTTTTATCAGTTTCTTTATGAAAATATTTAGCGAACTCCATGACAGTAGCTAAAGCAAGGGGATATAGCAGCACACAAGTAGACTACAAATGCATGCTGGGCCGGGCATCCTCTGAGCTGGTGAGGTGAGTGCTACTGGAGACAAAATTGGAGCTGGCGAGAAGGCTGACGCTCCAGCCTTTAGGAATCTCGCTCCAGGCTCCAGTCAAATTGGGAACGCTCCGCTCACATACCTTGGTGTGTTCGTGCTTGTCTGTCCTCTAACAGCTTGCTCCAGAGAACACTCTAATGTCCTTTGAGAGTGCAGTGGAGGCTGGAGTGGACGGGCTGGAGACTGACATCACTATAAGGTACACACCCCTCTCTCTCTTGTTTTGTCTGTCGTGTTTGTCTGTCCCCTTCTGATCCCTGTAATAGCCCCGTTTCCTGTCTAGCTTTGACCCCTGTCCTGCCTTGTCCTGTCCTGGCAGCCTTGTACTAATCCTAGAGATCAGACATTAGCGTTAGCGTCCCTCCACTCCTCACAGTTAATGTGATTACAGCCTAACTAATCCAGTTAGAGGTTAGTACTCCTGTCCAGGCCTGCTAGCCTGGCGCTGGCTGTGTTCTCTATGTGGCCTTTAGCATTAGCATGTAGGACGCAGACCTGGACTCAAATACTATTTCAAATCATTTTAGGTACTTTAGCTGGGCTTGAGAAGCTGGGAGGGTGTAGTGGAGTTAGCCTGGTGTAGTGGAGTTAGCCTGGTGTAGTGGAGTTAGCCTGGTGTAGTGGAGTTAGCCTGGTGTAGTGGAGTTAGCCTGGTGTAGTGGAGTTAGCCTGGTGTAGTGGAGTTAGCCTGGTGTAATGGAGTTAGCCTGGTGTAATGGAACCGCCCATCAGGCACTCCAGGAAGGCTAAAGCAAACGCTCAAAGTATTTGAAAGATTTAAAATAGTACATGCATTTGAACCGGGCCTGTTAGCAGGACCTTAGCTAGCAGACCTAGTGAATCTTCACCTGAGACCTGCCACACGTCTGTCTTGACCATGTGAACGGCAGCACCTAATCTCTCCCCTCCCCCTTCTCTCTCTCCTAGTGCTGATGGCGTTCCGTTTGTGATGCATGACCTCACCCTGCAGAGGACCACTAACGTAGAGGAGGTGTTTCCTAACAGAACACACACACCTGCTGCCCTGTTCACCTGGTCTGATGTACAGCTGCTCAACGCTGGGGCCTGGTTCCTCTCTGTAAGGACACTCACACTTTTGAATGGAGACACAAACACACACACACACACACACACACACACACACACACACAGTAGCTGACTTCAGCGCCATGGGTTAGTTAGTAGCTGTATTACAGACCGCTTTTAACCATCTCTCTCTCTCTCCGCCCTCCCCCCCCCCCCCCCCCCTCTCCCTCCCAGTGGGATCCTTTTGGCACAGTGTCCTCTCTGTCTCCAGAGCAGCGAGCGCTAGCTGCCAATCAGACTGTTCCCTCCCTGGCTGAAGTTCTGAACGTAGCTAATCGGACGGGCAGGACACTGTTGTTTGACCTGAGACAGCCTCCTCCTGGACACCCTTATAGAGACAACTACCTCAACATCACCCTCGACCTCATACACACACACATCAACTCCAGCCAAGTATGTGTGTGGCTGGGGGGGGAACCATGTTACAGGACCATGTTAGAAAGGCCTGCCGCCATGCTCTTATAAGGGACAAACTTTTTTAAGAGTGTGTGCGTGTGCGTGTGTGTGTGTGTGTGTAGGTGCTGTGGCTGCCATCAGATCAGAGAGGGGAGATACAGCAGGTAGATCCAGAGCTGCAACAGACAGCCGGACAGACTGCCTCTATTCAGGAACTACAGGACAACCACATCACTTCCCTCAACCTGCATTACAGCACCATGTCTCTACAACACATCAGGTACACACCCACCCACACACACAAGATGTACTATAAAACGTCTCACTCCTCACCCACCATGCATGTGTGTGTTTCAGTAAGTACAGGTCGGTGAACATCAGTGTGAACCTGTATGTAGTGAACCAGCCGTGGCTCTACTCTCTGGCCTGGTGCAGTGGAGCATCCTCTGTTACCACCAACAACATGCTGCTGAGAGATATACACACACCTCTGCTCCTTGTGGTGAGACTCACACACACACACACTGCTGCTCCTTGTGGTGAGACACACACACACACTGCTGCTCCTTGTGGTGAGACTCACACACACTGCTGCTTCTTGTGGTGAGACACACACACACACTGCTGCTCCTTGTGGTGAGACACACACACACTGCTGCTCCTTGTGGTGAGACACACACACACTGCTGCTCCTTGTGGTGAGACACACACACACACCGCTGCTCCTTGTGGTGAGACACACACACACACACACTGCTCCTTGTGGTGAGACACACACACACACACACACCTCTGCTCCTTGTGGTGAGACACACACACACACACACACCTCTGCTCCTTGTGGTGAGACACACACACACACACCTCTGCTCCTTGTGGTGAGACACACACACACACTGCTGCTCCTTGTGGTGAGACACACACACACACCTCTGCTCCTTGTGGTGAGACACACACACACACCTCTGCACCTTGTGGTGAGACACACACACACACCGCTGCTCCTTGTGGTAAGACACACACACACACCTCTGCACCTTGCGGTGAGACACACACACACACTGCTGCTCCTTGTGGTGAGACACACACACACACACTGCTGCTCCTTGTGGTGAGACACACACACACACTGCTGCTCCTTGTGGTGAGACACACACACACACACCATTTTCTTTGTTCCAGCCATTATTATGAGCCGTCCTCCCCTCAGCAGCCTCCTGTGACACACACACACACTGCTAATCAACATGGGAGGCACACACACACCTCACACACACGTTCTCGTTATGGTGAGACGCACACACAAGCACACACTAATGTCTTCACATGTGTTTCCCAACCCCTACAGACTCCAGAGCAGTACAGTGTGATGTGGGTTCTGACTGACCTGGTCTCTGCTGCTCTTATCGTCTGCATCTTCATATTCCACTGGTGAGTTCACACGTTTCTACATACATGTCAAAGGTGTGTGAGTGAGATGATTTCAGTGGAAAATATAATGGGTTAGTTAGGTAAAGGTGTGTCTGTAAGGTGTGTCTGTATGTGTGTGTGTAAAGTGTGCTATTTCTCCCTGTCCTACAGGTGGCGTGAGCGAGGCTTACAATTCTGGTCAGGCAGTCGGCAGACACACAAGACCGGGCCTTATAGCAAGTTCCGGACCGGTAAGGACAACAACAATATCATACTAAATACTGTACATCACTATAGCCCTCTCCCATTGAACTAGTCTCCTACTTGTGGAAACACAGGGGCATATACTAAAAAGCACACCAACATTTTAATCTCTTGCATATCTGTAGAGTTTATGAGCTGGATTAGCTGTTTGTTTCTGACATTCAATTCAAATTCTAAAATAATCTCTGCTCAATGCCCGTGGTGTTCTAAGCCTCTAGTTTGTTGGACACATAACATTAAAAAGCCTGTTTCATCAGAGGCAGTATGTTGGTGCATTTTTAAGGCAGTGTAAAGCCGTGCTCCTCCAGGATGATTTGATATTTTACTTGGAATGCCGGCGTAAATGATTCTGTGTTCTGTCTGTGCCTTAGATCCAGTGGAATCAGGGAGGGGTCGATGGAATCCCTTCCACTCAGAGTCTCCCACTAGAACCCTCATCTCCCTCCCTCTGGACCTTAACCCATGAACCACTCAACTCGCGAACCCTGCATGAACCAATGAACCTCCCATGAACCCTCTGGTTCTCAACCCTTGAAACCTGCATGAACCACTGAACCTCCCATGAACCATTCCCAAACCCCAAACCATTGGACCTCAACCCACACATGAACCCTGCACCAACCGCTGACCTGAACCTCAACTACCCCACCCCTGACCTCTAACCCATATCCTTTGCCCGGCAGAGCTCAGCGACGTCTGGTCCATCTCCAGTGGGAATGTCCGAACGGAACTACGGACCCCCAGTACCCTCCACACCATCACAGAGGAGTAACACACAGACACTCACACAGAGGCATATAAGTACACACACACACACACACAGACACTCACCCAGTCACACACACACAAAGTGTGAACACACAAGAATAAGCAAAGAAAAACGGGGAGGAAAACAAGAGGAGGAACTGAATGTGTAAAAAGAGGAAGAGGGTGATGTAATGTGAAAGATGAGTCAGTATTTTGATCATCCTGACTAAGACTGTTGTTCCTGTGTCCTCACCTGGCCAGCTCATTCACACTCATTCTGGTGACCACTGGAACTACACAACTGAACTGCTCAAGTATGAAGTATACACTGAACAAAAATATAAATGCAACATGTAAAGTGTTGGTCCAATGTTTCATGAGCTGAAATAAGAAATCCCAGACATTTTCCATACGCACAAAAAGCTTATTTCTCTCAACTTTTGTGCACAAATTTGTTTACATCCCTGTTAGTGAGCATTTCTCCTTTGCCAAAATAATCCATCCACCTGACATGTCAAGAAGCTGATTAAACAGCATGATCATTACACAGGTGCACCTTGTCCTGGGGACAATAAATGCCCACTTCAAAATGTGCACTTTTGTCACACAACACAACGCCACAGATGACTCAAGTTTTGAGGGAGCGTGTAATTGGCATGCTGACTGCAGGAATGTCCACCAGAGAATTGAATGTTAATTTCTCTACCATAAGCTGCATGGTAGAGAATTTGGCAGTACATCCAACCAGCCTCAGAACCACAGACCACGTGTAACCACTCCATCCCAGGACCTCCACATCCGGCTTCTTCACCTGAAGGATCGTCTGGGGGGGGGGGGGGGGCACGGCTCCCCAGTGGGTGGGCCTATGCTGCACCCCTACCCAGTCATGTGAAATACATAGATTAGTGCCTAATGAATTTATTTCAATTGACTGATTTCTTTCTATGAACTGTAACTCAGTAAAATCTTTGAAATGGTTGCATGTTGTGTTTAGATTTTTGTTCAGTATATATTTTTTGTTCTCATTACTGTACAGACATCAGCTGCATTAGAGGAATTGATGAATAGTGTCTTGTATTTTGTGTGTGAGTGAGTGGATGCAGGTGAACACTGACTGTACTGTGGTTTTAATGATCATCAGTTGCTATTTAGATTTGAATGTATGACCAAGCAGTAGCCTAGTGTTTTAGCATGGCAGTGAAATACAGCGTCTGCTTCTGCAAACATACATCTATCTATCATGAGATCTACTTCATTTTGAGGTTGTAGAAGCTATGTGAGTATGACTTTCAGGTGTTGTGTGGAAAGTTGCTGGTTTCAGGTGTTAGTCTGAGCGTTGGTTGGTTGGTAATGGCTCTGTGGACAGTGTTGAGCGGGAGACAGTAGATCTAAGTGCCATAGGAGACACACTGTCCACAAGCCACTGGCCAGCCATACAGAGGATAGAAGAGAGGTTTTAGGGGGCTTCTACAGAACTTTTGTTATTATCTGAAGCCTTCTAGAACTCTCACAATACATTCTAGAACACTCCAAGACAAAAAAAATACATGTTGACAATCTGTATGTTCACAGTAAACCAACTAACAACAGAGCAGTTGATATTCTGATGACCAGAGAGTAAAATAATTATCTTCTGCCATTGGTAGAATTGCACTCCACCTTGCTTGCATTAGAGACCGCTAGGCTATACAAATACCATGCTATCATGAATCAAAACCTATATTTGGTCCCAACAATGATTCAAAGGTGTCAAACACTCAGAATGTAATTGTTGTTAAATAGCAAAAGGCTACATAGTATTTCTGGTCGTTTTCTGTTTAACAGGATGACCATTTTGTTTGAATGTATGAGCCTTCTCAATGTTTACTGTACCTATTTTCTGACTGTAAATGGTAATACCTGATATTAAACATCTTTAAAGGGTTGAGTTGGTTGTTTATTCATTGATTAACCCATTTGATTCCATGTCCACAGTATAACGCTACTTCTGTTACTCCAGTTGAACAAAAAAAAAATCGACCCACTGTCCTCGTCCAATCATCTTTATTGTTTTTACAAAAACAGACACCTCGGCTGGGATTCAATCTGAGTGCTCTAATCAACATTGCGGTTTTTAAAGGCAATGCTACCTCATTTACGGAGATCGTATTTTAAGGTAACTACTGCAGATGTCTGCTCAATTGGAAATTCCCTTCAAATGTCAAGCACGGTTTCTGATTTGATCCTGGCCCTCATTGGGGGGTGCAGAGGAGAGGCGGGGCAAGGAAAACTATACTAACACCATCTCTGTCGGTAGCTCCACCGTCATCATGTCTTCTGTCCAAACAGTAGAGCAACACAGCTGCTGTAGTAATATTACCCAGACAGACCGGGGACACTTTGCATCCTAAATGGCACCCTATTCCCTAAATAGTACATTTATTTTGCTCAGAGCCTTATTTTATTTTTTTACCAGGGACAATAGGGCTCTAGTTAAAAGTAGTGCACTATATAGGGAATAAGGTGCCATTTGTTGTAAACTACATGTAGAGCTTTATAGTGGAAATTCACCCAGAACTCTGTGTTGCTAGTGTAAACTGTATCCCCTCAGGACTATAGATTCACTCCTCATACAAACCATAGTTTCACTAAATGGACAGATACTTTACACAATGTAAATATAAAATAAGTACCAAAAATCTTAAACAAAAACCAACAAATTCAACAGCAGACAGACAGGTTAGTTAGGGCTGGAGGGAAGTTCTGCTTCTCTGTGCAGAACAAGAGCATCCTGCCTGGACTCCACACAACTAACACATACAGTGCTTTGCAAAAGTATTCACCCCCTTGGCGCAGTTTTTCCTATTTTGTTGCATTACAACCTGTAATTTAAATGGATTTTTATTTGGATTTCATGTAATAGACAAACACAAAATAGTCCATATTGGTGAAGTGAAATAAAAAAAATAACTTCAAAAATGTCTTTAAAAAAATATGGAAAAGTGGTGCGTGCATATGTATTCACCCCCTTTGCTATGAAGCCCCTAAATAAGATCTGGTGCAACCAATTACCTTCAGAAGTCACATAATTAGTTAGATAACGTTCACCTGTATGCAATCTAAGTTTAACATGATCTCCGTATATATACACCTGTTCTGAAAGGCCCCAGAGTCTGCAACACCACTAAGCAAAGGGCACCACCAAGCAAGCGGCACTATGAAGAGCAAGGAGCTTACCAAACAGGTCAGGGACAAAGTTGTGGAGAAGTACAGATCAGGGTTGGGTTATAAAAAAATATCAGAAACTTTGAACATCCCATGGAGCATCATTAAATCCATTATTAAAAAATTGAAAGAATATGACACCACAACAAACCTGCCAAGAGAGGGCCACCCACCAAAACGCACAGCGCAGTCAAGAATGGCATTAATCTGAGAGGCAACAAAGAGACCAAAGATAACCCTGAAGGAGCTGCAAAGTTCCACAGCGGAGATTGGAGTATCTGTCCATAGGACCACTTTAAGCCGTACACTCCACAAAGCTGGCCTTTATTATGGAAGAGTGGCCCGAAAAAAAATAAGCAAACGTGGGAGACTCCCTAAATATATGGAAGAAGGTCAGATGGTCAGATGAGACAAAAATGTAGCTTTTTGACCATCAAGGAAAATGCTATGTCAGGTGCAAACCCAACACCTCTTATCATCCCAAGAACACCATCCCCAGTGAAGTATGGTGGTGGCAGCATCATGCTGTGGGGATCTTTTTCATCAGCAGGGACTGGAAAACTGGTCAGAATTGAAGGAATGACGGATGGTGCTAAATACAGGGAAATTCTTGAGGGAAACCTGTTTCAGTCTTCCAGAGATTTGAGACTGGGATGGAGGTTCACCGTCCAGCAGGACAATGACCCTAACCATTCTGCTAAAGCAACACTTGAGTGGTTTAAGGGGAAACATTTAAATGTCTTAGAATGGCCTAGTCAAGCCCAGACCTCAATCCAATTGAGTATCTGTGGTATGACTTTAAGATTGCTGTACACCAGCGGAACCCATCCAACTTGAGTTTATTTGAGTTTGAGTTTGAGTTTATTTTTATTTTTACAGGGACAGTGCACATTAATCAACGTTTCAGTAAAAGTGCCGGTTTTAGCCAGCCGGCTAATTTTCAACCGCAGTCCCTGGGCAGGTTATTAAAAACAATTACAATATAGACAATAGCAGCATAGAACAAGCAAGACATAGCAACATAGGACAAGCAAGACATAGCATACAGAGCAACATAGGACAAGCAAGACGTAGCATACAGACAGAGCAACATAAAACAAAAAGCAGCAAGACAAAATTCATAAAAGCAACAAAGTGTTTCCACACCTCACAAGCTACAGACAACAGACAACATGGAAAGCGGCAACACACAGCTAGGGACCATGTTCACAAATCTGATTGACCTTTAGCCATGTCTTCAAGCATTTTGTGAAAGTGTGATATGTGGTGCAGTTATGTGTGTCTGATGGCAGTGTATTCCAGACATGGGAAGCTCTCACAGAGAATGCAGATTTACTAAAGGTGCTTTTCCTTAGGGGAACTATACAGTCACCTCTCATGGCAGACCTTGTGGATCTGCTGCCATATGTCTGGGTTTTCTGTTTAACAAAAATACTGAGTGGAGGGGGAGCCAGGCCATTAAGGATCTTGAATACAAGACATGCGTCGGTGTATTGCACAAGATTTTCCCAACTCAAGAGCTCATGCTTTCTAAGAATGTGACAATGATGATGGCTATTGGGCTTCCTATCAAGCACTTTGAGAGCCTGTTTGTAGACAGACTGAATAGGTTTTAATGTTGTACAGCAAGCTTGGGCCCAACTAGTCAAGCAGTATGTTAAGTGGGGGAGTATCATAGTTTCGAAGTACAGTTTTGCTACCTCTGTAGTCAAACAATTTCGTATAAATCGGAAATTAGCTAGGTTGAATTTGGTTATTTGAATTACTTTTTTCACATGCTTTTTAAAAGAGAGGTTGGAATCAAGTATGATGCCAAGGTACTTAAAATCGGATACCACCTGGAGCTTCTCCCCTGACACATAGACATCTGGCTCAGTAGCATCTGTTGCCCTCTTTGTGAAGAACATGCAAACAGTTTTTTTCACATTGAGATGCAAACACGAGTCACTGAGCCACTTTGTAACCTGGACCATTACAGTAGTGAGTTCTTGTGCAGCTTGTTGTTTGCTCTTTGCATGCACATATATCACTGTATCATCTGCATACATTTGAACTTCAGACCCTTGAACTTGAAGGAGCTGGAGCAGTTTTGCATTGAAGAATGGGCAAAAATCCCAGTGGCTAGATGTGGCAAGCGTATAGAGACACACCCCAAGAGACTTGCAGTTGTAATTGCTGCAAAAGGTGACTCTACAAAGTATTGAATATGGGGGAGGTGATTAGTTATGCACGCTCAAGTTTTCAGTTTTTTTGTCTTGTTTCTTGGCTGTTTCACAAAAAACTATTTTGCATCTTCAAAGTGGTAGGCATGTTGTATAAATCAAATGATGCAAACCCCCCAAAAAATCTTAATTCCAGGTTGTAAGGCAACAAAATATGAAAAATGCCAAGGGGGTGAATACTTTCGCAAGCCACTGTAGTTTGCGTCCCAAATGACTCCCTATTTAGTGCGCTACTTTTGACCTGGGCACTATAAAGGGTATCATTTTGACGTAGGGTATAGAACTCTTCATACAGAACTCAGAATCATCCATGGATCAGGTGTTTTCCAGCTGATTCAGGTCTAGACCTGGTTCAACTAAGGATTGTAGGGAACTTTGCAACCCTAGTTCTAGTGAGTACTACAAAGGCCATTGTTGAGTTAAACACGTCTCATAGAGCTACAGCACATAGATCTGCAAAAAAACTACAGATAATGATCCTTTCTGGTCAAACACTAATGCTCTATGTTAAAACTCCAGGGCAGCCAGTCCACCCGAGGCTTACAGCAGACAGACCTCTGAACTAAAGCCTAATTATACCATAAGCAAGTAGGCAACACAATAACATCTTGCATTGTGTTGAGTCATCACTCCCGAGGCTGCCCGTTTGCATTTTTCTGCTACTCAAGTACGCATAACTGCCACTTTGCAAAGCTTGAGTTGCATACTTGCGTAGCCTCTGTATAAATTAGCTTTAACTCTGATGATAAGAGACACAAAACAAACACAATAATAATATAAAAAAACACAGACTGCCCAGAACTGCAGCGGTCTGTCACATAGACTACCATGCTGCTTCAGAAACAGAGGCAACTGGCTTAAAAGACACATTAAATAAAAAAATAACAACAGTTAAGGCTTAAAAAAAACTACAAATATACCTATGTATTGACAGTTCAGTGAAAATCTATTCAGCTACAATAAGAGCATGCAAACCTCTTTTCTTACAGGTCTGTGTATTAAAGCTTTTTATGGTTATTTTACTCAGTAAGTTAGCTTAATTCTTATTTTCAGTAACTACTTAATTGTCTAGCTAAAGTACCCAATCACATGGCTCTCCATTCAGTCTGTCCATCCAATGATTGGTTATTAACAAGCGTCTCCTTGTTAACAGACTGCCAACTCTTCAGTTTGAACGAAATGTTCCAAAAACACTCATTTAACTGTGTGTGTGTGTGTGTGTGTGTGTGTGTGTGTGTGTGTGTGTGTGTGTGTGTGTGTGTGTGTGTGTGTGTGTGTGTGTGTGTGTGTGTGTGTGTGTGTGTGTGTGTCTCTGGGAAGATAAAGGGGCTTAGAGGTAGTCATCCTCACTGGAAGGCTCGTCGTCAGGATCGTTGCTAGGGTTGTTGCTAGAGACGTTGCTAAGGTCGTTGCTATGGGCATAGCTGGAGGCAGTGCTAGAGGATGGGCTGCGGCTCATTCTCCATACCTGGTTAGAGAAGCTCCGCCCCCAGCTGCAGGGCTGGCCAACAGGTCGCAGTATTCTAATAAGCTCTGCAGCTTCCTGCCAATAGGAAGTTCACTTGCTGTGTCCCCGCCCAGTTCTCTGTTTACTCATGGTGGTCAACATCTGACTGATGTAGGAAGTGAGGAGGTCATCCATCTTATAGCCCTGCAAACACACACACACACACACACACACACACACACACATCTGAGTGTTTTCATCAAGTACGTGTGTGAGTGCGTGTGTATGTGTACATGTGCGTACGTGAGGGCATGTGTGTTTTTTACGTGTGTGTGTGTGTGTGTGTGTGTGTGTGTGTGTGTGTGTGTGTGTGTGTGTGTGTGTGTGTGTGTGTGTGTGTGATTGTGTCTCACCAGTGAGGTCTCACACAGCAGCTTGCTGCCCCTGACCAGGTTGCCGATGGTGATGTGGAAGTAGGTGTTACCGCTGCTCCAGTTGGAGATCTTAGTGAATGGGTGGGTGGTCAGGATGTCCTGTTGTAGACATACACACACGCATCAGTGAAATACCAGGTAACACATGTTCACACACAAACACCTAGAGAAAGAGATGAGAGGTCATGTAACGCACACACAGGACATTTCCCCTTGGGAATTAACAAAGGACCTAACTACACACACATACACACCTTGGTCTTTGGGTCTATAAGGCTGACTCCATGCTTGTTGATAGCAATCAGGAGGATCTCTGGGAAGTTGGGCTCTGTGGTTTGCTGAACAGAGAGAATATTACACTGACTGAGAGGAGGTACACAGTATTGGATAGACCAACAGACAGACAGACAGACCGACCGACCGACAGTCAGACATCCCAGACAGACAGACAGACAGACAGACCAGGCAGACAGACAGTATCGTTACCCCAAGGTAAGATTGAGAATGACATCACTGAGCGGCATGGTTACCTTGACTTCGAAGAAGGCGGATCCGAACGTGGCCCATTTGAAGATGATCTTCAGGAAGTGGAGTTTGGCCTCTTCCCTGGACTTACCAGCCTGCTTATTGAAATAAGCTACTACAGACTACAAACACACACAGATATGGACGCATGTATGCAAAGTCACAAACACACACACACAGCCACACACCAAAAAACAGAGACAAAAAAAACAATAAAACAGCTGATTAGGTCACAGATAAAGATACTCTGAACGCAGTAGTCAATCATGAGGAAGACTGCCATTAAGAATAGAGCCAGGGCAGCAAATTAGAGCCCAGGAGAGTTGGGAGAAGTCTCGCCTCACCCGTTTCCAGTCATCTGGGGAGAGCTGGCGAATCAGGTCCTGCGGCACCAGCTCCCGGAGGATCTTGGGTATTGAGGGGAAGTGTGACTTGTCGTCTTCGTACTTCACCCTGTAGATCAACGCTCCCAGCTGGAACACCTCGTCACGACTACACTTATGGTAACCACGGAGATACTTAGGCAGTTCCTAGCAACCAAAGGGCAAAAATAACCAGTCACAATCTCACTCCTACTTACTTTTAGCTGTTCCTAAAATCAGAACAGATCATGGCAAAAAGTGTTTTAGCTAATCAGCTCCGTGGTCTTGGAATTCTCTCCAGACCAGCTTGAAACCCCAGAATCTTGTTTCCTTGGAGGAGTTTAAAACGTTTGTTGACTCACATGTTACTGAGGAATGTGATTGTCATTAGGACTTGATGTGGTGGTACGTATAATATATATATTTTTTTTTATCTATGACGATTTTATGTTTCTGTAATTGAAATGTATGTGTCTACATCAACATTTCTTACTTTTTTTATGGCGTGTTTGTAAGTTGTTACAGTATGTCTGATATTTGTCTCAAACATTGTTCCCCCATGCTGCTGTTTTGGTTGGACTAGGTCTCTCTTGAAACATTGATTTATACCTCAATGAGACTAACCTGGATAAATAAAAGGTAAAAACTAAACATTCCTGGAGATCACATTCATGGTAAACGCTGTAGGGGTCGGCTCAAGCCATAACAACAAACAACGCACCTTTGATTGAATCCCAGCCATAGTATGTGAACATTGTCAGGGTTTGAACCTGGGAAGTTTACTTAGGACAAGTGGAACACTTACACCCCCCACCCCCCACCCCCACCCTCCTACCTGGTAGTAGTGGAAGATGGAGTCAGCGAAGGAGTCTTTACCAGGAACAGTGTTGGTCCACAGCTTCTTCATGAAGAACACCTGGTAGGTCAGAGACGGTACGATACCTACACACACACGTTAAAGTCATTAAGGGATAGTTCACGTTAAAGGGATAGTTCATATTAAACAGATAGTACATATTAAAGGGATAGTTCATATTAAACAGATAGTACATATTAAACGGATAGTTCACGTTAAAGGGATAGTTCATATTAAACAGATAGTACATATTAAAGGGATAGTTCATATTAAACAGATAGTACATATTAAACGGATAGTTCACGTTAAAGGGATAGTTCATATTAAACAGATAGTACATATTAAAGGGATAGTTCATATTAAACAGATAGTACATATTAAAGGGATAGTTCATATTAAACAGATAGTACATATTAAAGGGATAGTTCATATTAAACAGATAGTACATATGAAACGGATAGTTCACGTTAAAGGGATAGTTCATATTAAACAGATAGTACATATTAAAGGGATAGTTCATATTAAACAGATAGTACATATTAAAGGGATAGTTCATATTAAACAGATAGTACATATTAAAGGGATAGTTCATATTAAACAGATAGTACATATTAAACGGATAGTTCACGTTAAAGGGATAGTTTGTATTAAAGGGATAGTACATATTAAAGGGATAGTTCATATTAAACAGATAGTACATATTAAACGGATAGTTCACGTTAAAGGGATAGTTCATATTAAACAGATAGTACATATTAAAGGGATAGTTCATATTAAACAGATAGTACATATTAAAGGGATAGTTCATATTAAACAGATAGTACATATTAAAGGGATAGTTCATATTAAACAGATAGTACATATGAAACGGATAGTTCACGTTAAAGGGATAGTTCATATTAAACAGATAGTACATATTAAAGGGATAGTTCATATTAAACAGATAGTACATATTAAAGGGATAGTTCATATTAAACAGATAGTACATATTAAAGGGATAGTTCATATTAAACAGATAGTACATATTAAACGGATAGTTCACGTTAAAGGGATAGTTTGTATTAAAGGGATAGTTCATATTAAACAGAATGTACATATTAAAGGGATAGTTCACTCTAAATCATAGTTTTTATGACATACCATCTTTAGAGGGCCGGGCCTTCTTGATCCAGTCTGTGAGGTGTCTGACAAAGTCAAAGAAGAAATCTCCCTCTGGTACACTTATCACCTACAACACACACACACACACACATACACACACCTCACACACACCACACACACATAACACACACATACCACACACACCACACACACCACACACACAAAGAGGAGTTGGGGCATGTTGGAGAGCATCAACCCTGTGATATATTGTGGGTCAATTGTGAATGACTGATTGATCTACAAATAATAATGAGTAGTTATTTATGATCATCCAGGTGATTTGTAGATCAGACAGTCAGCTGCTGCCTGCTAAATCTGCTGCATCGACGAACAAGGCATTAGTGTGCATGTGTGTGTGTGTGTGTGTGTGTGTGTGTGTGTGTGTGTGTGTGTGTGTGTGTGCATGTGTCTATCACCTTGTCGGAAATCTTTACGAACAAGCTGAATCCTTCGGGTGATTTGAGCAGCAGGCGAGCAGAGATCGCCAAACAGAAGTCTTTAGCCTTGGTGCTGGACTCCACCTCAAATGCCTGTCAATTACACACACCAGCCAATCACAGCACAGTAAACACCTGTCAATCACATACACCAGCCAATGACAGCACAGTAAACACCTGTAAATCACAAATAGGAATAAAGCCAGAAAGATAGTCTGTGTGTGTGTGTGAGTGCGTGTGAGTGTGTCAGTGTGTGCGTGAGTGTACCTCATCAGTATCGTCAGGGAAATAGACTTTGTGGAAGATCTGGGTGGTCTTATGTTGGATGGCCTCTACCTCCACTAGGTGGGGAGGGTACTTCCTCGAGCCATTCCTGTTGCCACAACAACACCAATAATAATAACAACAGCACCAACAATAATAACAACAGCACCAACAATAATAATCACAACACCAACAATAATAATAACAACAACAGCAACAATAATAATAACAACAACAGCAACAACAATAATAATAACAACAGCAACAATAATAACAACAACATTAAGAAATTAACTAGCAGAAGAGGATTGTATCATTAACAGAGTGTGAGTGTGTGTGTGAATGTGTGTGTATGTGTGCGTGTATGTGCGCGCGTGTTTGTGCCCACGTATGTGTTACCGTAGGGCCTTCTGTAGTCGTGTCATACAGTCCTGAGCCAGAGGGTGGTGTTTCCTGGACTGAAGGAAACGCTGGACATGAGGCAGCAGCATGTTGCTAGGAGGGAACAGCCCTGTACATAGCCACAGCAACTCCCAGCCCTTCTCCTCACTGTACCTACACACACACACGGTTACAACACAATGTAACAGAGGTATCTGAGAGAAGTTTAGGATGTGTGTGTGTGTGTGTGTGTGTGTGTGTGTGTGTGTGTGTGTGTGTGTGTGTGTGTGTGTGTGTGTGTGTGTGTGTGTGTGTGTGTGTGCGTGTGTTCTTACTTGACGTGGTTGTCTGTGAGTTGTTTGAGGATCTGACAGAAAATCTCATCTTTTAGAGGTTCGGCCTTCAGAGCTCCTTCAAAGATCTGGTCCGTCAGCTCGTTAACAGAACGTGTTCGCTTAGACGGGTAGTCCCCCATATACTTCATCATAGGTGGCATAGTCAAGGAGTTTACATATTACACAAACGACACAGGTGGGATCTAAACCCCCGTCTCCTGGGAAACCAACGTTTTAACCATTAGGCCAGAAGGAAATTCCATATCTGGCCGAGGAGGATTTTAAGTTGCAGGCAGGTTTACCTCATCACAAGATCATGAATCTGAAACAAACACAAGCAGAAGCACACGCACACTACAGACGGTTTGTGTTAGCCAGTAAAGGATATCTATGAAGACCATACAGGCATCCTGTGACAGGTCTTCATGGCTGAGGACCTTCTTCAGTAGGGGCTGTTTGATAGGCTCTCTGGTGCAGCTCCACATTGAGGCCTTCCCTCTGTTCTTAGTGATCATCACCCTGCTCAGAGTGTGTTTGGGAGGAGGTCTGGAGAGAGAGGGAGAGAGAGAGAGGGAGAGAGAGAAGGGGGAGGAGAAAGAAGGGGGAGAGGTGTAGTGACAGGTATTGATTAGGTAACATTTTCTTTAGACAAAAAACCCACACGGTTACAAATACTGCAACTTGTATTGTGTGTGTCTACCTGAAGTGGTCATAGCTGAACTCTTCCAGTGTGTAAGGTTTAACCCTCTCCTCTCCAGTCTCCGGCAAAACCAGCTGAGATGAACGCACCGTCTCCTGTCTCTGGTCTGGTGTCATGGTAATCAATGCCTAGGGAGGGAGGGAGGGAGAGGGAGAGGGAGAGAGCGAGAGCGAGAGCGAGAGCGAGAGCGAGAGCGAGAGCGAGAGAGAGAGAGAGAGAGAGAGAGAGAGAGAGAGAGAGAGAGAGAGAGATAAAGAAGGGGGGGTGATTAAGAATCACGCAGATAGAGCCATTACAGTGTAGGCTGTGTGTGTGTGTGTGTGTGTGTGTGTGTGTGTGTGTGTGTGTGTGTGTGTGTGTGTGTGTGTGTGTGTGTGTGTGTGTGTGTGTGTGTGTGTGTGTGTGTGTCTGTGTCTGTGTGTGTGTGTGTGTGTGTGTGTGTGTCTCACCACTACGTCAGCCTGAGGTCTGGTAACAGTGGGCAGGACGTAGACGGCATCAGCAGGGAAATCTCCTTTTTGATTGGTCCGTTCATTGACCCCGTGGGCCCAGCCTGAGGTCATGACCTGCTGACCTGTCTCTTGGTCCAATAGAATCAGGTCTCCCTTTTGGAACGACAGGAACGTAGACTCCTCCCCACCTAGAGGGGACAAGGTACAGTTTGTGTGGATGTGTGTGGGGGTGTGTGTGTGTGTTTGTGTGTGTACTCTACTCACCAGAGTTGGTGTTGTCCTGCAGAGCCACCACGTACTTGGACCGGTTCCTCAGGCCCTCTAGGAACGTTACCACAAGGTCTCTGATGTCCTCAGAGTTGGTCGACGTGAACGTAAACTCATCGCCCTTTATGGTCGCCAACGTAAAGCTCTGCCCCTGCAGCTTACCACCTCTATCAACACACAGAAGAAGACAACATGCTCAAAGAATTGCTCATGCACGGAGCTAACTAGCAGTCTCAGAAGAAGGGAGAGAAAGAAAGGAATACAGTCGCTTGCCATTTATTCCCTAAAAGGTCAGCTAAATGTAGGGGGTTGAGGTGTCCACCAACAAAACAGCAACACAGGGTGGCTAGCCTAAGTAAGGAGGGTGGCTATCTAATTATACAAATGAAATGTATTAATATTAATGGTTACTGGCTACATAGTAAGCTTCTTGAAGTTATGAGTTATGAGTTTAGGAGAAAAGAGGATAGAAGAAAATAAAAAGAAACAGAGTAATTGATATGTTTATGGTTGAGAGGGCAACAGTGTTAGGATGGACTCCAAATCACCTGCTGCTGGAGACTGCAGTGATCTCTGGGAAAGAGAGTTCTAGCAGCACCTGCTCCTGTTCGTCCACAAAGTACACCCCTGTCCAGTTCACCGCCACAATGACATCATTCTTAGGCAGACTTGGACCTGTATGGTGGAGTGAGGGGCGGGATCAGAGTATGGACCCGTGTCTAGGGCTGTGTCCCGATTCTCTGTCCTCATACCAAAGTGCACACTTTCAAACTCCCTGTCATGGACTCCCTACAGCGAACGAGTACACCAATCCAATGCTTGTAAATCCATGACGGGTAGGGTGCATGCACACTTTGGAAGGAGTGAGGAAATTAGGACTAAGCCTAGATCACATGTATACCTACAGTAGTTTCCAGGAACAACCTCCGCAAGAGATATGATGAGGTTCAGCACCAAACAGACTGACTGACAGGTATTAATGAAGGTAGTTGGTACAGCAGGTATGTTACAGCAGGTATGTTACAGCAGGTACGTTACAGCAGGTACAGCAGGTACGTTACAGCAGGTACGTTACAGCAGGTACGTTACAGCAGGTTTGTTACAGCAGGTTTGTTACAGCAGGTTTGTTACAGCAGGTTTGTTACAGCAGGTTTGTTACAGCAGGTACGTTACCGCAGGTACGTTACAGCAGGTACGTTACAGCAGGTACGTTGCATTAGGTACGTTACAGCAGGTACAGCAGGTACGTTACAGCAGGTAGAGTAACATACCTGAGAGCTTGAAGGCCTCATAAAAGCGTGAGAAGAGGAGCGGCCATTTGTAGCGAGCGAAGTCCACCACTTCCTCCTTCACCTTCTGGGGGTCAAACCTCTGCTGGGTGTAGATGCCCTGGTGTGGAGAGGAGAGGGGGGGACAAACAGTTAGGTTGTGTCCCAGATGGCCTCCTATTCCCTATATAGTGCACTACTTTTGACCAGGGTCCATAGTGATCATGTAAAAAAGTAGTGCTCTATGTAGGAAATATGGTGCGATTTGGGACACATCCTTAGTGACTTATAATGGGTGTATTTAAAAAACGAGTTAAAACAATCACATATTATGATCAAAATAATTGAAAGTAAAACCTGGTAGTTTACTAGATCAAACATCAAAACCTGTGACATCCAGAGTCCCTAGAAGGGAGCCTGGCAAATCGTTCCTCAGCGAGGAGCACCTTTTTATGGGCAGCCATGATGACGTGGGCCCATTTCTCCACACTCCGGGAGGAGCTGACCTCTCGGTCGGGGATGTAGGATGGGATCAGGCTCAGCAGACGCTCTGTCAGGATCTCAGAACCATAGTCCACATAATACTGCTGACTGGCTAACTCTGCTAGGTCATCCTAGAGAGAGAGAAAGGGAGGGAGAGAGAGAGAGAAGGGGGATTAGTTAGAGCTAGGATCAGAACCATAGTCAACATAGTACTGCTGACTGGCTAACTCTGCTAGGTCATCCTAGAGAGAGAGAAAGGGAGGGAGAGAGAGAGAGAAGGGGGATTAGTTAGAGCTAGGATCAGAACCATAGTCAACATAGTACTGCTGACTGGCTAGCTCTCCCAAGTCATCCTGGAGAGAGAGACAGAGGTTAGTGTCAGGATCTGAGATCCTTAGTTCACATAGTACTGCTGACTGGCTAGCTCTCCCAAGTCATCCTGGAGAGAGAGACAGAGGTTAGGGTCAGGATCTGAGATCCTTAGTTCACATAGTACTGCTGACTGGCTAGCTCTCCCAAGTCATCCTGGAGAGAGAGACAGAGGTTAGGGTCAGGATCTGAGATCCTTAGTTCACATAGTACTGCTGACTGGCTAGCTCTACCAAGTCATCCTGGAGAGAGAGACAGAGGTTAGGGTCAGGATCTGAGATCCTTAGTTCACATAGTACTGCTGACTGGCTAGCTCTGCCAAGTCATCCTGGAGAGAGAGACAGAGGTTAGGGTCAGGATCTGAGATCCTTAGTTCACATAGTACTGCTGACTGGCTAGCTCTGCCAAGTCATCCTGGAGAGAGAGACAGAGGGTAGGGTCAGGATCTGAGATCCTTAGTTCACATAGTACTGCTGACTGGCTAGCTCTACCAAGTCATCCTGGAGAGAGAGACAGAGGTTAGGGTCAGGATCTGAGATCCTTAGTTCACATAGTACTGCTGACTGGCTAGCTCTACCAAGTCATCCTGGAGAGAGAGACAGAGGTTAGGGTCAGGATCTGAGATCCTTAGTTCACATAGTACTGCTGACTGGCTAGCTCTGCCAAGTCATCCTGGAGAGAGAGACAGAGGGTAGGGTCAGGATCTGAGATCCTTAGTTCACATAGTACTGCTGACTGGCTAGCTCTACCAAGTCATCCTGGAGAGAGAGACAGAGGTTAGGGTCAGGATCTGAGATCCTTAGTTCACATAGTACTGCTGACTGGCTAGCTCTCCCAAGTCATCCTGGAGAGAGAGACAGAGGTTAGGGTCAGGATCTGAGATCCTTAGTTCACATAGTACTGCTGACTGGCTAGCTCTGCCAAGTCATCCTGGAGAGAGAGACAGAGGTTAGGGTCAGGATCTGAGATCCTTAGTTCACATAGTACTGCTGACTGGCTAGCTCTACCAAGTCATCCTGGAGAGAGAGACAGAGGTTAGGGTCAGGATCTGAGATCCTTAGTTCACATAGTACTGCTGACTGGCTAGCTCTCCCAAGTCATCCTGGAGAGAGAGACAGAGGTTAGGGTCAGGATCTGAGATCCTTAGTTCACATAGTACTGCTGACTGGCTAGCTCTCCCAAGTCATCCTGGAGAGAGAGACAGAGGTTAGGGTCAGGATCTGAGATCCTTAGTTCACATAGTACTGCTGACTGGCTAGCTCTCCCAAGTCATCCTGGAGAGAGAGACAGAGGGTAGGGTCAGGATCTGAGATCCTTAGTTCACATAGTACTGCTGACTGGCTAGCTCTCCCAAGTCATCCTGGAGAGAGAGACAGAGGGTAGGGTCAGGATCTGAGATCCTTAGTTCACATAGTACTGCTGACTGGCTAGCTCTCCCAAGTCATCCTGGAGAGAGAGACAGAGGGTAGGGTCAGGATCTGAGATCCTTAGTTCACATAGTACTGCTGACTGGCTAGCTCTCCCAAGTCATCCTGGAGAGAGAGACAGAGGTTAGGGTCAGGATCTGAGATCCTTAGTTCACATAGTACTGCTGACTGGCTAGCTCTCCCAAGGCATCCTGGAGAGAGAGACAGAGGTTAGGGTCAGGATCTGAGATCCTTAGTTCACATAGTACTGCTGACTGGCTAGCTCTCCCAAGTCATCCTGGAGAGAGAGACAGAGGGTAGGGTCAGGATCTGAGATCCTTAGTTCACATAGTACTGCTGACTGGCTAGCTCTGCCAAGTCATCCTGGAGAGAGAGACAGAGGTTAGGGTCAGGATCTGAGATCCTTAGTTCACATAGTACTGCTGACTGGCTAGCTCTGCCAAGTCATCCTGGAGAGAGAGACAGAGGGTAGGGTCAGGATCTGAGATCCTTAGTTCACATAGTACTGCTGACTGGCTAGCTCTACCAAGTCATCCTGGAAAGAGAGACAGAGGGTAGGGTCAGGATCTGAGATCCTTAGTTCACATAGTACTGCTGACTGGCTAGCTCTCCCAAGTCATCCTGGAGAGAGAGACAGAGGTTAGGGTCAGGATCTGAGATCCTTAGTTCACATAGTACTGCTGACTGGCTAGCTCTGCCAAGTCATCCTGGAGAGAGAGACAGAGGTTAGGGTCAGGATCTGAGATCCTTAGTTCACATAGTACTGCTGACTGGCTAGCTCTACCAAGTCATCCTGGAGAGAGAGACAGAGGTTAGGGTCAGGATCTGAGATCCTTAGTTCACATAGTACTGTTGACTGGCTAGCTCTACCAAGTCATCCTGGAGAGAGAGACAGAGGTTAGGGTCAGGATCTGAGATCCTTAGTTCACATAGTACTGCTGACTGGCTAGCTCTGCCAAGTCATCCTGGAGAGAGAGACAGAGGTTAGGGTCAGGATCTGAGATCCTTAGTTCACATAGTACTGCTGACTGGCTAGCTCTACCAAGTCATCCTGGAGAGAGAGACAGAGGGTAGGGTCAGGATCTGAGATCCTTAGTTCACATAGTACTGCTGACTGGCTAGCTCTACCAAGTCATCCTGGAGAGAGAGACAGAGGTTAGGGTCAGGATCTGAGATCCTTAGTTCACATAGTACTGCTGACTGGCTAGCTCTGCCAAGTCATCCTGGAGAGAGAGACAGAGGTTAGGGTCAGGATCTGAGATCCTTAGTTCACATAGTACTGCTGACTGGCTAGCTCTACCAAGTCATTGTATAGACGAAAAGAGAGAGACAGATGTTTTCCTTGTTTATTTCCTTTTTGTTTATGGTCTATTCCACTTGCTTTGGCAATGTAAACATTTGTTTCTCAGGCCAATAAAGCCCTTTGAATTAAATAGAATTGAATTGAATTGAGAGAGAGAGAGCTAGAGAGAGAGAGAGATGGTCAACGTGATTGTAAAACTCACCCTGTCACAGCGGTACTCTCCAAACTTTACCCCCCGTACAGTCTGTTGGTAGATGAGGTTGGTGGCCACAGCGTCGTCTGCAGGGTTGTGCCAGGGGGTGAATATCTCCTTCCTGTAGAACAGTCTCCAGGGGGCGTTTCTCTCCTGGGCACCCTGCTCCTTGGCATACTGCTCACACTGGGACACTGCGTCCATCACATGGTCCTTTCCACTGCCTAGGGAGGACACCTGGTGGTACACACACACTGCTCACACTGGAATACTGCACATGCATGATGTGTATGCGCGTGCATGCCTGCCTGTGTACCTGTGTGTGTGTTTGTGTGCGTGCATCCTTGTGTGTGTGTGTGTGTGTGTATGTGTGGCTGTGTATTACCTTGTCAAACAGGGCGATATAGAGAGAGAATCCAAAGCGGTCTCTGAGGCTGATCTTGTCTGCCAGGGCGTTACACAGCTCCATGGCCGTAGTAGCTGAGTCTGTCAACAACGTCTTAGTGGTCCCATCCATAAAGGTTACTGGCAACATGATGGGCTTCTTAGACTTAGTGGCCTGGGAGAGAAGAAAGAGAATGGAGAGGGAGAGAGAGAGAGGGAGGGTGGAGGAGGGGAGAGGGGGTGGGGGAGAGAGGGGGGAGAGGGAGGACAGATGGAGGGACGAGAAGAAGAGATGTGGAGAGAGGAGAGGAGAATGAGAGGTAAGGGATATTTATTTGTGTGTGTGTATGTGTTTGTATGTTTGTTTGTTTGTTTGTTTGTGCGAGCGTGTGTGCGTGTGTGCACCTGTAGCTCCAGCCAGGACGGGGGTTGTGTTCTGGTGCCGTTAACAAACGTGCGTCTGAGTCTCTCCTCGCAGTACGGGGCGTAGCCAGGAGGACCACCATGGATGTAGTTACGCAGGTACTGGAGGAGACAGGATGTAATGCAGTTATAGAGGAAGGGATGTAATTATAGAGAAAGTATAGAGTTTAACAATGGCTACATCCCAAATGGCTCTGTGGACCCTGGTCAAAAGTACTATATAAAGGGAATAGGGTGTCATTTGGGACGCAAGCAGAGAGTCTATAGTAGTATGTGTATTCTGACTGACCTTGACAAACTTCTCAGAGGGAGCGAAGCAGCCGACACACAGAGAGATGAGGATCCAACCGCGGGCGTGACTGCTCTTAGAAGGATTCTGGTTCAACTGCTTACAGATCTGGCAGTAGATCTCATCCCTACAGAGTACACACACTGGACAGGTCAGAGTGTGTGTGTGTGTGTGTGGGTGTGTGTGGGTGTGTGTGTGTGTGTGTGTAAGCATGTGTGTGTAAGCATGTGTGTGGGTGTGGGTGTGTGTGTGTGTGTGTGTAAGCATGTGTGTGTGTGTGTGTGTGTGTGTGTGTGTGTGTGTGTGTGTGTGAGCATGTGTGTGTAAGCATGTGTGTGTGTGTGTGTGTGTGTGTGTGTGTGTGTGTGTGTGTGTGTGTGTGTGTGTGTGTGTGTGTGTGTGTGTGTGTGTGTGTAAGCATGTGTGTGTGTGTGTGTGTGTGTGTGTGTGTGTGTGTGTGTGTGTGTGTGTGTGTGTGTGTAAGCATGTGTGTGTAAGCGTGTGTGTGTGTGTGTGTGTGTGTGTGTGTGTGTGTGTGTGTGTGTGTGTGTGTGTGTGTGTGTGTGTGTAAGCATGTGTGTGGGTGTGGGTGTGTGTGTAAGCATGTGTGTGTGTGTGTGTGTGTGTGTGTGTGTGTGTGTGTGTCTGTGTGTAAGCATGTGTGTGTAAGCATGTGTGTGTGTGTGTGTGTGTGTGTGTGTGTGTGTGTGTGTGTGTGTGTGTGTGTGTGTGTGTGTGTGTGTGTAAGCATGTGTGTGTAAGCATGTGTGTGGGTGTGTGTGTGTGTGTGTAAGCATGTGTGTGTAAGCATGTGTGTGGGTGTGCTCGTATGTGTGTGGATCTACCTCAGGGCAGGTCGTAGTATTCCGTTGCCGATGATGAAGTGGAGTTTCTCCAGGTTAGAGGTGGGCCGGTCCTCT
Organism: Oncorhynchus clarkii lewisi; assembly: GCF_045791955.1. Classification (NCBI taxonomy): domain Eukaryota; kingdom Metazoa; phylum Chordata; class Actinopteri; order Salmoniformes; family Salmonidae; genus Oncorhynchus; species Oncorhynchus clarkii. The sequence continues at coordinate 16,353,502 of NC_092173.1, read as the reverse complement.
AACATGCTGTTGCCATGGAGACTAATCTCTCCGTCGTTCAGGCGCTTGGTCACCTAACAGAAAACTCATCATCAACACTAGACATTCTATCAGATCTACATACTGTCTGTGTCCCAAATGGCACCCTATCCCTATATAGTGCACTACTATTTATCATGGAGCATAGGGCTCTGGTCAAAAGTAATTTACTAAATAGGGCCATTTCACCACTTCTAGGATGCTTTCAACTCCAACACCTCCTCCACAGTGATACTCCTCTCCTCTTCCTCTCTCTTACCTCCTCAGTAATCTTGGACTTCTTCTTCAGTGTGAGGGACACTAGTTTGTGTCGGACACTGTTCTTCTTGTTGCTGTCTGAATGGGGGGTCTATAGGAGAGGGGTTACAGCAGGACACAGTTTATGAATCAGGTAGGAAACGTCTTCTAGGAAGCACTACTGTGTTGTACTACCCAGAGCAACACTGGGTATCAGACCATGACGGTTTAACTAAGGTAGAATCTAACCGAATGAGATTATAGCTAAGTGTTATTATCGATTACTCCCACCTCTTCCCTCCTCCCTCATTTTACATTTTAGTCATTTAGCAGAAGCTCTTAATCAGTTCTTATTCATTCATCTTAAGACAGCTAGGTGAGACAATGACATATCACAGTCGTAGTAAGTACATTTGTCCTCACAGCACAGTTAAATATTTACTCTGACCTCGCCCTAACCCTGGAGGGCCTGTAGTTCTCTCTCTCCTCTCAACTCTCCCTCCCCCTACAAGGCCTGTAGTTCCCTCCCTCCCCCTCTCACATCTCCCTCCCCTGCAGAGCCTGTAGTTCTCTCTCTCCCCTCTCCTCTCAACTCTCCCTCCCCCTGTAGGGCCTGTAGTTCTCTCTCTCCCCTCCCTCCTCTCACCTCTCCCTCCCCCTGCAGAGCCTGTAGTTCTCTCTCTCCCCTCCCTCCTCTCACCTCTCCCTCCCCCTGCAGGGCCTGTAGTTCTCTCTCTCCCCTCTCCTCTCAACTCTCCCTTTCCCTACAGGGCCTGTAGTTCTCTCTCTCCCCTCTCCTCTCAACTCTCCCTTTCCCTACAGGGCCTGTAGTTCTCTCTCTCCCCTCTCCTCTCAACTCTCCCTTTCCCTACAGGGCCTGTAGTTCTCTCTCTCCCCTCTCCTCTCAACTCTCCCTCCCCCTGCAGAGCCTGTAGTTCTCTCTCTCCCCTCTCCCCTCCCTCCTCTCACCTCTCCCTTTCCCTACAGGGCCTGTAGTTCTCTCTCTCCCCTCCCTCCTCTCACCTCTCCCTCCCCCTGCAGGGCCTGTAGTTCTCTCTCCCCTCCCTCCCTCTCACCTCTCACCTCTCCCTCCCCCTGCAGGGCCTGTAGTTCTCTCTCTCCCCTCCCTCCTCTCACCTCCCCCTCCCACTGCAGAGCCTGTAGTTCTCTCTCTCCCCTCCCTCCTCTCACCTCTCCCTCCCCCTGCAGGGCCTGTAGTTCTCTCTCTCCCCTGCCTCCTCTGACCTCTCCCTGCCCCTGCAGGGCCTGTAGTTCTCTCTCTCCCCTCCCTCCTCTCACCTCTCCCTCCCCCTGCAGGGCCTGTAGTTCTCTCTCTCCTCTCAACTCTCCCTCCCCCTACAAGGCCTGTAGTTCCCTCCCTCCCCCTCTCACATCTCCCTCCCCTGCAGAGCCTGTAGTTCTCTCTCTCCCCTCTCCTCTCAACTCTCCCTCCCCCTGCAGGGCCTGTAGTTCTCTCTCTCCCCTCCCTCCTCTTACCTCTCCCTCCCCCTGCAGGGCCTGTAGTTCTCTCTCTCCCCTCCCTCCTCTCACCTCTCCCTCCCTCTGCAGGGCCTGTAGTTCTCTCTCTCCCCTCTCCTCTCAACTCTCCCTTTCCCTACAGGGCCTGTAGTTCTCTCTCTCCCCTCTCCTCTCAACTCTCCCTTTCCCTACAGGGCCTGTAGTTCTCTCTCTCCCCTCTCCTCTCAACTCTCCCTTTCCCTACAGGGCCTGTAGTTCTCTCTCTCCCCTCTCCTCTCAACTCTCCCTCCCCCTGCAGAGCCTGTAGTTCTCTCTCTCCCCTCTCCCCTCCCTCCTCTCACCTCTCCCTTTCCCTACAGGGCCGGTAGTTCTCTCTCTCCCCTCCCTCCTCTCACCTCTCCCTCCCCCTGCAGGGCCTGTAGTTCTCTCTCCCCTCCCTCCCTCTCACCTCTCACCTCCCCCTCCCCCTGCAGAGCCTGTAGTTCTCTCTCTCCCCTCCCTCCTCTCACCTCTCCCTCCCCCTGCAGGGCCTGTAGTTCTCTCTCTCCCCTCCCTCCTCTCACCTCTCCCTCCCCCTGCAGGGCCTGTAGTTCTCTCTCTCCCCTCCCTCCTCTCACCTCTCCCTCCCCCTGCAGGGCCTGTAGTTCTCTCTCCCCTCCCTCCTCTCACCTCTGCCTCCCCCTGCAGGGCCTGTAGTTCTCTCTCCCCTCCCTCCCTCTCACCTCTCACCTCTCCCTCCCCCTGCAGGGCCTGTAGTTCTCTCTCTCCCCTCCCTCCTCTCACCTCTCCCTCCCCCTGCAGAGCCTGTAGTTCTCTCTCTCCCCTCCCTCCTCTCACCTCTCCCTCCCCCTGCAGAGCCTGTAGTTCTCTCTCTCCCCTCCCTCCTCTCACCTCTCCCTCCCCCTGCAGGGCCTGTAGTTCTCTCTCTCCCCTCCCTCCTCTCACCTCTCCCTCCCCCTGCAGGGCCTGTAGTTCTCTCTCTCCCCTCCCTCCTCTCACCTCTCCCTCCCCCTGCAGGGCCTGTAGTTCTCTCTCTCCCCTCTCCTCTCAACTCTCCCTTTCCCTACAGGGCCTGTAGTTCTCTCTCTCCCCTCTCCTCTCAACTCTCCCTCCCCCTGCAGAGCCTGTAGTTCTCTCTCTCCCCTCTCCCCTCCCTCCTCTCACCTCTCCCTCCCCCTGCAGGGCCTGTAGTTCTCTCTCTCCCCTCTCCTCTCAACTCTCCCTTTCCCTACAGGGCCTGTAGTTCTCTCTCTCCCCTCTCCTCTCAACTCTCCCTCCCCCTGCAGAGCCTGTAGTTCTCTCTCTCCCCTCTCCCCTCCCTCCCTCTCACCTCTCACCTCTCCCTCCCCCTGCAGGGCCTGTAGTTCTCTCTCTCCCCTCCCTCCTCTCACCTCCCCCTCCCACTGCAGAGCCTGTAGTTCTCTCTCTCCCCTCCCTCCTCTCACCTCTCCCTCCCCCAGCAGGGCCTGTAGTTCTCTCTCTCCCCTCCCTCCTCTCACCTCTCCCTCCCCCTGCAGGGCCTGTAGTTCTCTCTCTCCCCTCCCTCCTCTCACCTCTCCCTCCCCCTGCAGGGCCTGTAGTTCTCTCTCTCCTCTCAACTCTCCCTCCCCCTACAAGGCCTGTAGTTCCCTCCCTCCCCCTCTCACATCTCCCTCCCCTGCAGAGCCTGTAGTTCTCTCTCTCCCCTCCCTCCTCTCACCTCTCCCTCCCCCTGCAGGGCCTGTAGTTCTCTCTCTCCCCTCCCTCCTCTCACCTCTCCCTCCCCCTGCAGGGCCTGTAGTTCTCTCTCTCCCCTCTCCTCTCAACACTCCCTTTCCCTACAGGGCCTGTAGTTCTCTCTCTCCCCTCTCCTCTCAACTCTCCCTTTCCCTACAGGGCCTGTAGTTCTCTCTCTCCCCTCTCCTCTCAACTCTCCCTTTCCCTACAGGGCCTGTAGTTCTCTCTCTCCCCTCTCCTCTCAACTCTCCCTCCCCCTGCAGAGCCTGTAGTTCTCTCTCTCCCCTCTCCCCTCCCTCCTCTCACCTCTCCCTTTCCCTACAGGGCCTGTAGTTCTCTCTCTCCCCTCCCTCCTCTCACCTCTCCCTCCCACTGCAGGGCCTGTAGTTCTCTCTCCCCTCCCCCCTCTCACCTCTCACCTCCCCCTCCCCCTGCAGAGCCTGTAGTTCTCTCTCTCCCCTCCCTCCTCTCACCTCTCCCTCCCCCTGCAGGGCCTGTAGTTCTCTCCCTCCCCTCCCTCCTCTCACCTCTCCCTCCCCCTGCAGGGCCTGTAGTTCTCTCTCTCCCCTCCCTCCTCTCACCTCCCCCCCCCCCCTGCAGGGCCTGTAGTTCTCTCTCCCCTCCCTCCCTCTCACCTCTCCCTCCCCCTGCAGGGCCTGTAGTTCTCTCTCCCCTCCCTCCCTCTCACCTCTCACCTCTCCCTCCCCCTGCAGGGCCTGTAGTTCTCTCTCTCCCCTCCCTCCTCTCACCTCTCCCTCCCCCTGCAGAGCCTGTAGTTCTCTCTCTCCCCTCCCTCCTCTCACCTCTCCCTCCCCCTGCAGAGCCTGTAGTTCTCTCTCTCCCCTCCCTCCTCTCACCTCTCCCTCCCCCTGCAGGGCCTGTAGTTCTCTCTCTCCCCTCCCTCCTCTCACCTCTCCCTCCCCCTGCAGGGCCTGTAGTTCTCTCTCTCCCCTCCCTCCTCTCACCTCTCCCTCCCCCTGCAAGGCCTGTAGTTCTCTCTCTCCCCTCTCCTCTCAACTCTCCCTTTCCCTACAGGGCCTGTAGTTCTCTCTCTCCCCTCTCCTCTCAACTCTCCCTTTCCCTACAGGGCCTGTAGTTCTCTCTCTCCCCTCTCCTCTCAACTCTCCCTTTCCCTACAGGGCCTGTAGTTCTCTCTCTCCCCTCTCCTCTCAACTCTCCCTCCCCCTGCAGAGCCTGTAGTTCTCTCTCTCCCCTCTCCCCTCCCTCCTCTCACCTCTCCCTTTCCCTACAGGGCCTGTAGTTCTCTCTCTCCCCTCCCTCCTCTCACCTCTCCCTCCCCCTGCAGGGCCTGTAGTTCTCTCTCCCCTCCCACCCTCTCACCTCTCACCTCTCCCTCCCCCTGCAGGGCCTGTAGTTCTCTCTCTCCCTTCCCTCCTCTCACCTCCCCCTCCCCCTGCAGATCCTGTAGTTCACTCTCTCCCCTCCCTCCTCTCACCTCTCCCTCCCCCTGCAGGGCCTGTAGTTCTCTCTCTCCCCTCCCTCCTCTCACCTCTCCCTCCCCCTGCAGGGCCTGTAGTTCTCTCTCTCCCCTCCCTCCTCTCACCTCTCCCTCCCCCTGCAGGGCCTGTAGTTCTCTCTCCCCTCCCTCCCTCTCACCTCTCCCTCCCCCTGCAGGGCCTGTAGTTCTCTCTCCCCTCCCTCCCTCTCACCTCTCACCTCTCCCTCCCGCTGCGGGGCCTGTAGTTCTCTCTCTCCCCTCCCTCCTCTCACCTCTCCCTCCCCCTGCAGAGCCTGTAGTTCTCTCTCTCCCCTCCCTCCTCTCACCTCTCCCTCCCCCTGCAGAGCCTGTAGTTCTCTCTCTCCCCTCCCTCCTCTCACCTCTCCCTCCCCCTGCAGGGCCTGTAGTTCTCTCTCTCCCCTCCCTCCTCTCACCTCTCCCTCCCCCTGCAGGGCCTGTAGTTTTCTCTCTCCCCTCCCTCCTCTCACCTCTCCCTCCCCCTGCAGGGCCTGTAGTTCTCTCTCCCCTCCCTCCCTCTCACCTCTCCCTCCCCCTGCAGGGCCTGTAGTTCTCTCTCCCCTCCCTCCCTCTCACCTCTCACCTCTCCCTCCCCCTGCAGGGCCTGTAGTTCTCTCTCTCCCCTCCCTCCTCTCACCTCTCCCTCCCCCTGCAGAGCCTGTAGTTCTCTCTCTCCCCTCCCTCCTCTCACCTCTCCCTCCCCCTGCAGGGCCTGTAGTTCACTCTCTCCCCTCCCTCCTCTCACCTCTCCCTCCCCCTGCAGGGCCTGTAGTTCTCTCTCTCCCCTCCCTCCTCTCACCTCTCCCTCCCCCTGCAGGGCCTGTAGTTCTCTCTTGTAGGTTTTCTTGCCCAGCGTCTCGTAGATCTTGGTCATCACAGGGATCTTCTCCGAGCCGTCAGTGATGGCCGTGTGGTACTTGGGCTCTGGGAGATCTCCCATGAACCTCAGCACCGTGATCCATACCGCTAACGCTGCCTGGGGGAAGAGCAACCAACAGTGTTAGGGTTGCAGCCATTCCGGTACTTTAACCAAATTTCCCTGGTTTTCTATCAATCGTGGTTGGAAGATTCCCGATTTCCTACTTATTCCCTCCTGATTCCAGGAATCTTCCAATATGGATTTCTGGACAACTGGAGAAAGTAGGGAAAAGTTACTGTAATTTTTGCAACCCTAAACAGTGTCCATGCTGTGATTAGAAAGTACAGTTGGGTAGAAGGAGGCTGCCTGAAACAACAGTCTGACAAACACCCATGGTCTACTGGGGTTAGAGGTCAGGGGTTAGGTGTCAGAGTTGAGAGGTCATGTGACCAACCAGCTGGTCGCCCTCGTCTTCATGGAACAGCAGCGGTTGTTTAAGTGGCCGTCGGACGTAGGTGTGTGTTGTGGTGCCCTGGAAATAGGTGGCAGCGAACTTGGCGAATTTATACTCCGACAGGTCATCCTCCTCATCCTCAGGGAGAGGAAGAACATCATCTAAATCCTCCTCCTCAAGCTCCTTCTGGGCACGTTCCAAGTCCTACACACACACACACACACACACACACACACACACACACACACACACACACACACACACACACACGCACACGCACACAAAGACACTTAGCGAACGATTGGAACGTAGCCCAGAGCAGATTAAGGTGTTAACTGTAACATTGTGTCTGTGTGTCCACTAGGTGGCGACCTTCTCACCTCGAACCCAGCTGGTGGCGCACCCTCCTGGCCAGGGAAGGAGTTTGTTGTCCCCAGGAAGCCAAACATCTTATCCACCATGTCAGAGTCGTTCACCGGCTCATGTCTGGCTTTCTCCATCTGCTCCACCATCTCCTTCTTCCTCCGCACCTCCTCCCTTTCTCTCTTCTCTCTCTCCGCATCCTCCTTCACTAGCTGGGCCAGTCGCTCCTGGTGGTTACGCTCTGCTTCAACCTGCAGAAGACTGGGTGTTAATAGGTGTGTGTGTGCAGAGGCGTCATGCCCATAGGGGCCACAGGGGCAAGTGGCCACTCAGATTTGTCCTAAAAACAATTGTTGTTTCTCTGTAATAGTACTAGCCACATAGACGCTAGCCCAGACAGGTTCCCAATCTGACAACCTCATAACTAGCTGCCATGAAACCATTTCAGGCTACCAAGTTAGAGTAGCTAGCTTGTCTAACTGGCTTAGCTGGCATGCCTGCAGGCAAGGTTGGTAGACTTCAGAAAAGCAAGCAATAACTAAATATATTGAATTAGACTCACATTTCTTTCAATATTTTACTCAGATTTTAGCACAGATGCAGAGAAGCATATTTAGTTTCTTTAAATTCAGAACCACCAGTCAGGAGGATACAGACAGCTCAAGAGGTATGCTTAGATATGCAGAAAAATTGACATATATTTTACATAGAATTAAGAATAATGATTATAACTCTAACTGCAGGGCCTAGCCCCCCTCCGGACCACCCCCAGCCATCCTCACCTATTTTGTGCCCCCTCATATTTTTGGTGTGTGTGTGTGTGTGTGTGTGTGTGTGTGTGTGTGTGTGTGTGTGTGTGTGTGTGTGTGTGTGTGTGTGTGTGTGTTCCAGACCTTGGCCTTCTTAGCGCTCATCTGGTTCCTCAGTTTCTCCTCCTCAGCCAGACGCAGCTTCTCTGCCTCCAACCTCCTCCGATACTGAGAGAGAGAGAGAGAGAGGGGGAGGAAACAGAGAGAGAGAGAGGGAGGAAACAGAGAAGAGAGAGGGAGGAAACAGAGAGAGAGAGAGAGAGAGGTAGAGAGAGAATGAGAAAGAGAGCGTGAAAGAGAGAGGAAGGGTTAGGATGTGAGAGTGAAAGGGACTGAGGCTTTCTTTCAGTCTGCACTGCGTGTGTCTGTCTCTTTCTCACCTCTCCCTTCAGTCTCTTGTAGAGGCGTCGTGCGATCATGCCCCGTGTGTGAGCCTGGATGGTGATGACGGCCCATAGGCGGTGTCTGAAGGCCCTTCGGACCAGACAGCCTCTACACCTGGCCTGCAGACCCATCACTCTCTGTCTGGCCACGTGGTACGTTACGTACAGCCGCCTGGAGCGGTACAACGCCTGGAGTCTGGCAAACCCTGCCCGCATCTAGGAGGTGGAGAGGAGGGGAGGAGAGGAGGAGAAGAGGGGGAGGAGGTGGAGGGGAGGGGAGGAGAGGAGGAGAAGAGGGGGAGGAGGTGGAGAGGCCATGGAGGAGAAATTAAAGTAAGAGATTGTCATTTGATTAATGATACAAGGAACAGTTCAGCTCATGTCAATAAGAAGTGATCAAGTTTTTAAAACTCACAGCTCCATAGTTCTTGCGACAGTGATATCCTCGCCACGTCTTCTGGATCATCATGGCTGACTTTCTCATCTTCAGGAAGTTGGACCTGTTGAGACCAAGTGATGCGATTGTTAACTCAAAGCTGGTTACAATGACTACAGTCTCAGCTGGTTTCTTTGCCAACAGTCTAAACTGGTTGCTATGCCAACAGTCTAAACGGGTTGCTGTGCCAACAGTCTAACCGGGTTGCTATGACTACGGCCTCACCTGTCCTTGAAGCCTCGTACAACCTTCTGGATGAGGATGACCTTGTCCGTGATGGCCTTGTCTCTCTCTATCTCCAACAGCATGTCATGGTGGTCCTAAACAAACACACACACGTGCAGACACACAGCCACACACAAACTAGAAGTGATCATCAGTAGATTCCAAACAGACATTCTAAAGACCCTCTGATTTATGTTCATGACATCCCTCTCTTCCTCTAATCTGTTCATTTCCTCTCCTCCTCTGAGCTGTTTGTTTCCTGTTGGGGAAGTGTGGGCGCTGCCCTTGCTGCCCTGGCTTCACCTCACAGATTTTACTTCCTGTTTTACTTCCTGTCTGACCAGCTGGTCGCTCTGATAACTACCTCAGCTATGACGACCATCACCATGATAATCAGCCCACCACTGACCCCACCCCTAGTGCTGTCCTCGTGAACAGAGGCACAATTGCGGTTGAGTTCCACTGCACAGTGAATTTCTTCCCTCTTACTAAGACAAGGTATTGTAGACAACTTGCATATTTCAGATAAAACCTCTATCAAAAATGCAGAACTTCTGCCAAATGTCACCCTTTTCCCTATATAGTGCACTACTTTTCTCCATTTAAGTGTTTTCATAAAAAAATTGTAATTTAGCAGACGCCCTTATCTAGAGCGACATACAATTAGGGTGAAGTTCCGAGCACATCGGCAGATTTTTCACCTAGTCGGCTCGGGGAGTCGAACCAGCGACCTTTCAGTTACTGTTCCAATGCTCTGAACCGCTAGGCTACCTGCTACCCACACAGAGACCAGGCACCCTAATATGATGCTATTTGGGACTCAGTCCAGGTGTTATAGTTACCTTGAGGAAGATCTTGGTCTTTCCCATCTGCCAATCATCATCTCTCCCAAGGACAACTTCTGCTATACGCTGACAAGTTCCCCTCAGGTCCTCCTACACACACACAGAGTGGACAGATAACATTAGTGAACAGGTAACCTCAGGGGACAGGTGACATCAGTGGACAGGTAACATCAGGGGACAGGTAACATCAGTGGACAGGTAACATCAGGGGACAGGTAACATCAGTGGACAGGTAACATCAGGGGACAGGTAACATCAGTAGACAGGTAACATCAGTGGACAGGTAACATCAGGGGACAGGTAACATCAGTGGACAGGTAACATCAGGGGACAGGTAACATCAGTGGACAGGTACCATCAGTGGACAGGTAACATCAGTGGGTAGGTAACATCAGTGGACAGGTAACATCAGTGGACAGGTAACATCAGGGGACAGGTAACATCAGTGGACAGGTAACATCAGGGGACAGGTAACATCAGTGGACAGGTAACATCAGGGGACAGGTAACATCAGTGGACAGGTAACATCAGGGGACAGGTAACATCAGTGGGTAGGTAACCATTGACAACAGTCACAGCCAAGGCAAGCTTTGGCGAAGACTTATTAGAAGGCTTTTAGTATTGATGAACACACAGCTCCCTTTCAAACAGCTGGCAGATATGAACTCTAACGGTCGCTTACCTGTTTGTATGCAGGTTTGACTCCTGGCATGAGGACTCTGTAGCGGTCCACAAACTCAACAAAGGTGTATCTGATTGGATAACCAGCTCTGCGGATACGAATGGTCTCCATCATGCCTGAATACCTCAGCTGACGAACACACAGCTCCCTGTCAAACAGCTGGGAGAGATGACAGACAGATATACACACAACAATTACATTTTTACACACACACACACACACACACACACACACACACGCAGACACACGCAGACACACACATACTCACCATGGGTTTCTTGTACTCATTGGGTTTAATGCAGCGTACGAAGAAGGGCTGACACACACTCAGAGTCCTCATCAGCAGTTCCAGAGAACGCTTGAACTGACTGCTCAGAGTGGGAGAGCGCTTCCTGGTCTCCGCCCCCTACAACCACACACACACACACACACAAGCACGTACGCACGCACGCACGCACGCACGCATCACACACACACACACACACACACACACACACACACACACACACACACACACACACACACACACACACACACACACACACACACACACACACACACACACACACACACACACACACCAACATAGGTTAGTAACAATGGATTCTATCCCTTTTCCTCTCTCGCTTACTCTCCTTTTTTCCATTCTCTCTTCCACTCTGTTAAGTTCCCTTTTATTCCCTCTACAGGAAACCAGACTAAATGTAGCTCATATTGTGACAGATATATTTTGACAGTGGTTAAAATGTTCTACACGTCTCATTGTAAAGGTTAGAACTGCAGTAATGCCAACAACAGTTATATCAAGCTATTGTTCTTTAAAACTCAATGTCTAAATATACTGAGTGTACAAACATTAAGGACACCTTCCTAATATTGAGTTGCACCCCCCTTTTTCCCTCAAAACAACCTGAATTAAACGGGAAAGCAACATCTTTACAGAGGTGAGAGAGAACCAGCAGGTAGACAGGAAGGGATGTCACCAAAACATTGGCACCAAGTTTAAGGCCAGAGAAATGCAACCTGGGCTCCACAGAACGAGAGACGATATGTCTGCTATACACAGCCAGCGGATGGAGGGAGGGAGGAGAGGAGGGAGGGAGGAGGGGATGGATATTATCTATCCTCTTTTCTTTCTTCAGGTTGGCCCATATTATCACCCGGAAGGTAGCCAACCAGACACTAAGGCAGACATACATACCTGTGCATGCACACACGTGTGATACACAGGCACACAGATACAAACACACACACAGACACGCAGACAGACAGACAGACAGACTGCCAGACAGACAGACAGACACACAGATACAGACAGACAGACAGACAGACAGACAGACAGACAGATACAGACAGACACGCAGATACAGACAGACAGACAGACAGACACGCAGATACAGACAGACAGACAGACAGACACGCAGATACAGACAGACAGACAGACAGACACACAGATACAGACAGACAGACAGACATGCAGATACAGACAGACAGACAGACAGACAGACAGACAGACAGACAGACATGCAGATACAGACAGACAGACAGACAGACAGACAGACAGACATGCAGATACAGACAGACAGACAGACAGACAGACAGACAGACAGACAGACAGACAGACAGACAGACAGACAGACAGACAGACAGACAGACAGATACAGACAGACAGACAGACAGACAGACAGACAGACAGACAGACAGACAGACATGCAGATACAGACAGACAGACAGACAGATACAGACAGACAGACAGACAGACAGACAGACAGACAGACAGATACAGACAGACAGACAGACAGACAGACAGACAGACAGACAGACAGACATGCAGATACAGACAGACAGACAGACAGACAGACAGACAGACATGCAGATACAGACAGACAGACAGACAGATACAGACAGATACAGACAGACAGACAGACAGACAGACAGACAGACAGAGGAAAGACAGTGTAATGTTAGCATCTTGCCACACATTAGTGAAGCGACAGAGGGAGGAGAAGTGTGCAAGCAGCATGACATGCAGAGAAAACAACCCTTGAGAAAACTACATGCCAAATGGCACCATATTCCCTATTTAGTACATTACTTATAATAGGGTGCCATTTGGGACACAGATCATAAGATAACCAGAACAGACAGCCATCTGTCTGGAACGCTTCATGATGACCACTCAGAGAAACTAGCCAACAAGTAGTGAGTGATCTGTGATGTCATCAAGGTGTAGTGAGGAGGGGTAGGTCGAGTGACTGTGTGTTTGCTAGGGCGAAGGGTTGCTTGGGTGACGGAGGTTGCATTACCATGGCAACATCGGCCTGGAAGATCTGCTTGATGAACTTGTTCCTGGAGGAGTGAACCAGCTGAATGATGTCACCGTGCAGGGTGTCTCTGTTCTTCTCCAAGAAACCTATCATTGATAAGGATATTGGTTATTAATGGTTATTGATAAGGCTATTGGTTATTGATAAGCCTATTGGTTATTAATGGTTATTGATAAGCCTATTGGTTATTGATAAGCCTATTGGTTATTGATAAGGCTATTGGTTATTGATAAGCCTATTGGTTATTGATAAGCCTATTGGTTATTCTTAAGGAAATTGGGTCTAGTGTGTCCTATGCTCTATTAGTCCTGTGAAGAACCCTTTACAGTGACTTTTCCATTGAGGGTGGTCATCACAAAACCCTGATGAAGGCTATGGACGAAAACATGTTACGGTTTTCTTCCGTCGAAGGAGAGGCGGACCAAAATGCAGCATGGTTATTTCGATACATATTTTAATAAAAGATAAACACGAACAATACAATACAATACAATAAACATGAAAACCTAAACAGCCTTATCTGGTGCAAACAAACACTGAGACAGGAACAATCACCCACGAAACACTCAAAGAATATGGCTGCCTAAATATTGTTCCAAATCAGAGACAACGATAAACGCCTCTGATTGAGAACCACTCCAGGCAGCCATAGACTTTTCTAGACAACCCCACTAACCACAATCCCAATACCTACAAAAACCCCAAGACAAAACACACCACATAATTAACCCATGTCACACCCTGTCCTGACCAAAATAATAAAGAAAACACAAAATACTAAGACCAGGGCGTGACACATGTTGGTTTTAACATTAAATAAGCATTTTATCAACTTCCACTGTCCTCCAAGAGTTGCTGAATTTGGTCATCATGTTGCATGTAATAATCAGTCAGTCAGTACGTGATAATCATGTTGTCATAATGTTGTCACTTACCTCGTGTCTCGTAGTAGACCACCCCAGCAAAGTGCTGGATGCCAAACTGGGTCTCATAAGTGTTCTTAGGAGGGATGTAGTTGGTGTTCAATTTATGTTGAGAGTTCAACTTATTCAACATAGTAGTGTCTGTACCCTGAAACAGAGAGAGAGGTGGGAGAGAGAGAGAAAGAGAGAAAGAGAGAGAGAGAGAGAGAGAGAGAGAGAGAGAAAGAGAGAGAGGGAGAGAAAGTGAGAGAGAGAGAGAAAGAGAGAGAGAGAGAGAGAGAGAGAGAGAGAGAAAGAGAGAGAGAAGGTGAGAGAGTAGGTGAGAGGGATAGAGCAGGTTTACACAAATATCTGATTACATTCATTCTCTCTGGATACAGTACATTATACTGTTCCATCTATAATTGTTACCTCTCTTCTCCCTCACTCCTCTTCCTTCTACGTTAGGAAACTACAGATGTAGGATCTTAATTTTAGCCAGTTTGCTACAGCAGAAAAACAATCCTGCAGCTACAGGAAATGTGAAATATTATGTGGATTATAATTTCATGGGTTGATACATTGTACGTAAGGGAAAATCAAGTCTGAAATTTCTAAGTGGAAATTACAAACTTCAGAAGCCTTTTTAAAACTCAAATACACTACAAATACACTACAAATTTGACATTTCCTGCAACAGGGTGGTCAAATTAAGATCATACATATGTATATGTACTATATCTATTTATAATGTAGTTACATTGGGGAACTTGCTCTCCTCATCTATGAGGCTGATGATGATCATGGGGTTGATACGATCATGTCTCTCATCCCTCTCTCCCCCACCCCCTATCCTCCTCTCATCTCCCCTCTCCTCTACCTTGGGGTTATACTGTCATCATTACCCTGGGGAACTTGCTCTCCTCGTCTATGAGGCTGATGATGTTCATGGGTTTGATAGCGATCATGTCCAGGGCGTCCTGGTTGTCTGTGAACTCGATGTGTTGCCAGTTAATGTGCTCCAGGTTGTACTCCTCCTGCTCCAGTTTGAACACATGCCTCACAAAGAACTGCTGCAGGTTCTCGTTGGCAAAGTTAATGCACAGCTGCTCAAAACTGTTAATGGGGAGACACACATACACACACATGAACGCAGGGCAGGTGTGTGTGTGTAACTATTCTTGTGGGGACCAGAAGTCCCCACAAGAACAGTAAACAAACAAAAATTTGACCAACTGGGGACCTTTTGTTGGTCCCCACAAGGTCAAAGGCTATTTCTAGGGAGTTTAGGGTTAATGTTAGAATTAGTGTTAGGGTTAGAATTAGTTTTAGGGTTAGGAGCTAGGGTTTGTTTTAGGGTTAGGAGCTAGAGTTAAGTTTAGGGATAAGGTTAGGTTTTTGGGTTAAGGTTAGGGTTACGTTTAGAGTTAGGGTTAAGGTTAGGGCTAGGGTAAGAGTACAGGTTAGGGTTAGGTTTAGAGTTAGGGTTAAGGTTAGGGCTAGGGTAAGAGTACAGGTTAGGGTTAGGTTTAGGGTTAGGGTTAAGGTTAGGGCTAGGGTAAGAGTACAGGTTAGGGTTAGGTTTAGAGTTAGGGTTAAGGTTAGGGCTAGGGTAAGAGTACAGGTTAGGGTTAGGTTTAGAGTTAGGGTTAAGGTTAGGGCTAGGGTAAGAGTACAGGTTAGGGTTAGGTTTAGAGTTAGGGTTAAGGTTAGGGCTAGGGTAAGAGTACAGGTTAGGGTTAGGTTTAGAGTTAGGGTTTAGGTTAGGGCTAGGGTAAGAGTACAGGTTAGGGTTAGGTTTAGAGTTAGGGTTAAGGTTAGGGCTAGGGTAAGAGTACAGGTTAGGGTTAGGTTTAGGGTTAGGGTTAAGGTTAGGGCTAGGGTAAGAGTACAGGTTAGGGTTA